>NW_004567129.1:20016022-20064341 GCF_000260355.1 Condylura cristata | reverse complement strand
AAGGGGCTTCTACATACAGGAAGATGCTCGCCTGTGCCCCAAATATTTCCATAAGTCACTCCCCCCAAAGTTACTATATATATATAGTAATAAGAAAAGGGTGTCTTGTCTGTTTGGGCTGCTGTAAAATTTTATAACAAAAATGCCCCATGTTGAGAGTGTTTTATTTTAAAAGCTCAGTAGGCTGAAGAACCAATAAACAACAAATTTCTCAAAGTTGGGGGTTAGAGACTAGAAGTACAAGATGAAGGTTCCTAAAGATTTGGTGTCTGCTGAGGGTTCACATCCTGGTTCACAGGGGGACACTTTCTCACTGTAACATCTTATGGCAGAAAGAAGGAGTGTAGTTGAGTGGGAATGGCTTTTTTGACAAGGGCCCCATCCTCATGATCAAATTACCAGCACAAGCCTCCAAATACCACAGTGTTGAAAACAGGGCTCAACACATGGCTATGGGGAACGGAAATATTCAGTCTCTCATAGAGGATTGAGTGTGCATGTGTATGTGTGTGTGTGTGCATTTACAGGGAACTCTAGCAAACCTGCATGTGTCTTAGAATCATACCTAAAGGCACATTAAATGTAACAATGGTGGTCTCCCTGGTGACCTAGGGGTTAAGTCTCAGCACTATCACTGCAGCAGATTGAGTTTGATCCAGCCAGGAAGCTGATCCACATATGTTACTGAAGACCTCTCCTGTCTTACCTGCTGCTCTCCTCAGCAGTGTATTTCAGTCAATCTGCTTGTTCTGGTCCCCAATCTGTCTCTGGTGAATCCTCTTACCCCCTGTACCTCGGGCCTACATTAAAGTTCTTCTATGCCAAAATAAATACGTAAACAAATAAGTAGGTAAATAAATGAATGAATAAATAGTAAGTAAAAACAATAGGTACATCTGTATACATTTTAATTATACAGAAAACACTATAGTTCAATATTACATTTACTGGTCCAATATATTTATGTATTTGCATGACTATAGCTATGTTGCTGGCCAGCTAATATTTCATACAAACATTAGACATTGAACTATGTTTCTGTCACTCTCTTCCAGAGGCAACAGCAGATTCTAGTGCAAATTAAATCTCTTACAAATATATCTTTGAAAAATGTGAGTAGAAAGAGAGTTAATGGAACAATCCAAAAGTAATGCTCAATAGAAAAAAGGTAATCCCAGCATTTAAATATTTTTTTTTTAGCGCCACATAACAACCTTTCAAAGTTCTGGAAGTGCTATCTTAAACATCCACTATCACTCAGCATGGTTTTTCCCTTTACCCATTAAAATATGTGTTTTTTTACTTTGTACTTTATGTTAAGCAATCTGATATTCTATACATTCTAATTGCATATGGGTATATACTCTACATTATGTCATTTTATCCATTATAACAAATACTTCATATTTTTATTGTTTTGTATTCTTTTCCAAGTCTAGGATCCAGAACAGTTCTGTGCACATGATAAATACTTAACAACTATCCTGTGAGTTGATTTCATGCATGAAAGCAGGATGGAAATGATTTTTGCATTGAAAAGTATTTTAGGTTGTATGGCTTTTAAATTGCCTTATTCTGAACCATGAATATTGCCAATGAAGTGTCTGTAGCACCATCACCATCTAATTTCATAAATTTCAAGCTACAGGTCAGAATTGCTTTTCTTTCATCTACTCTCCTCCTCAAATATGTCCACGAAACTGTCAGAGGCAGTTCAAAAGAAGGTGAAAAAATAGGCTGGCAAGGTTGTGAATAAAATTTTCTTCATTCATGTGATCTCTTTTATTAAAAAGGTCTCCAAAGCTTGGACCCATGAGCCAGGCTTAATTAAAGTTATTTGCTTTTCGCTTTGAATATGAATTGACCCCTCTCATTCTGAAGTGGAAACTACCATTGACAACAGGAGTTGAAATCTGGAGTTTCGTCTTCCATAGAATTTGTCCTTTTGTCCTCCAATGAATCACTTTAATTAAAATAACTTGGTGACCTTTGTCTTGATCTCTGCTCTCTCTCAGCTACAAGAATTTTTTCTAAGATTCAGATTTGCCTTAGATTGTTGAACTTATTATATTGAGAAACTCCTTTTATATACATCTGAATATTTTTTCTGTAATTATCTTTTTCTTATGACTATTTATTTGATGTCTTTGATTGATCACTGTTAATGCCACAAACAAATTTTATATTTTTCCAATCTGGACAACAGCAATGTTTCTTAGTGCTTGATTGTTTTGGATCTAACACAGTGCTTGAGACTTAGGTTTCAAGACAATCTTGGTGAATGTATAGAGCAATTATCTCTTTCCTTATTTTTTATATATACTTATATATGTACACATACATACCTACATGCATACATACATACACAAACACACACAGAAATCAGTGCATACTTCAACAGGATTGACACTAAGAATATTCATGCTACATTGAACAGAAGGTCATAAAGATGACCTATGTTATAATAGATAAAATAACATAACATGAATGATATGCCTATATACCATTAGAATGTATACTATATTAAATAATTTAACTTAAAATACAAAGTGAATACAAATGTTTAAATAGGTAAAGGAAAAAATCAAGCTTAGAATTAGTGGGTGTTTGAGAAAATTGTCCTCTAGCACAATTGTCTGAAATATCCTTTTCAATAGTAAGCTGACTAGCAACAGAACCAAAGTCATACAAGTATAATTAAACAAATTGGACCAGTAAAAGTAAATATTGAACAGTAATGTCTCCTGTAATATTGAAATACAGAAAGATGTCCCTATCTAGTGTTTTTAATTTCCATCAATCAAACTGTCTACAAGTATGGTTCTAAGAAACCTACAAATTCACTAGAGTTCCTCGGAAATACACACACACACACACACACACACACAATAACTTACAAGTCATAAAGATAAAGAAAAATGCCATATGATTTCACTCATAGGAGGGGTGTAAGGGATTGGGGGGGGGCGGGAAAAATATATATAGTAAATGCAATAAAGTAAAAAAGAACATCAACTAACAACCAAAGATATTCTAGGGAGGGAGGAAGGGAATGGGTATGGGAAGAGCACATGGGATTATGGTGATGGTACATGGGTGAAGTGGTGGTGGGAAGTCCACATGGATTACAACCAAGATGAAAAAATGTACAAAATGAAAACTAATGTAAACAATACATATATAAACTAATGTAAACAATACATATATAAAATTTCTAAAAAGAAGGGTTTAGGTCATTAAAAATCATTAGTATATTATAAAACTATATAAAAGCATACCATCTAAAAAGAAATTTTCTTATAAAAGATATTTTTGGTTGCCCCAAACAATAATGAGGTGGGTAGGTTTAGTGAGGAATTATTATGCATTCACTCTATCAAATATAATTATGCCAGAAAGTATATTTGATGCACAATAGAGCAGTTTACAGATCCATTCTCTCTGGCAATTATTTGTTCTCATGGGAAGGATAGTCATTAATCTGAAAATCAATGTATAGCATAATATCATATCTATGTTAAGTCATGTGATAGAAATATACTTTTATAACAATGTAACCCAATTAAAGATTAAGTGGAGGGTGTTATTAGGAAAAGACTCCCTGAGGAAAAAGCATTTAATCTGAAGAAAAATTAGCTGCCTCACAATGAGCAGGACAGAGACAAATACTCCTGGCAGAGGAAGTAACAAGTGCTAAGTGCCTGAGAAATGACCCACTTGAAGAATGAACAATAGAAAGAGCAGGCAACGCAAATGTAGATAAGGTGGACCAGATTATATGGACTAGCAAAGTCACATGGAAAATTCTGAATTTAGTTCTAAAACCAAAGTTTAAGCAATGACCGATGTCTTTATTTAATGTATGTAATACTGGATTTAAGGGCAAGAACAGCAGTGACGGTATTAGATATAATATGACTCCAACAGTCCATAGGATAGTAACTTGAGCTTTGAGGGCTTGTAAGCTACCTCTGGATCTAATGTGCCTAGAAAGTCTTCGCTTATATGTGAACACTCTACTAAAGATGACAGCTTTAAGGAAATCAAATTTGAGGTGAGGATAAGTATTTCATTTGAATATTTTAAGCTTAACATTACTATAAGAAATCCAAGGACTGATGCCAAATAGACATTTTTATATTTACACACCCACACACATTTAATCACACATGGGTCTATAGCTGGTATGAGGAATTCATACTAAGATAAAATTTTGAGAATCAACAACTTAAAAGCAATATTTATAGAAAAGATGACTGATTACTTCAGGCGGAACATGTAAGGGTAATGTCATCAAATCAAAGGCAGCACATTTTAATGAAAGGCACCTTGACAGCATGAGATGTTTGGGAGCAATGGTCAGAATGGGCATGACAAGTATCATCTTTACATTATAGATGAATAATATACAATTCTGAAAGAATAAATAGCATGTCACATATTACAGTTACAGAGTCAAGAATTCAAGACTTTTTTTGACTTTAAATTCTCATCTTATAGTATCATGATGATGTAGATACTGATATAAGGTAACTGGACTCTTTTGCCTGTTTATATAGAACAGAAACATGAGGACCTTGGCTTCTGCAAGATAAGTAGGCAAATGTAAATGTAGTCTTATGAAAAGATAGCGTTAGTGCTGTACATTTTTTGGCCACATTGTTTAGAACACTTTGAAAATGCAATATCAGTATTTCCAGGCTTGGTTCTGGAATTCCTTCTATAATTATCATATGTAAATAGAGTCATGGCCCTCCCTGGTGGCCAACGGGTTAAGACACAGCACTGCAAGCTAGTGGCAGCGGCTTCAGTGTGAGTTCAATCCCCCACCCTAGAGGTGACTCACATGGCACTGCAGACCTCTACTGTCTTGCCCTCTGCTCCCCCCACCTCCAGTGTCCTTCATCATTCTATCTGTTCTGCTCCCCACTCTGTCTTTGGTAAAGCCACTCACCGCCCCTGCACCTCTGGCCTATACCCCAGTTCTGTATGAGTAAATAAATAAATCTTTAAAAAGCAAAAATAGTCAGAAAGGAAGAGTAAAGTAATGTAATAATCAAGAATCATGACACAATAGGTTCCTACAGAAAACTGACCTCCTCAAGAGGTCTCTTTTTGATGAATCTTATCTCATTACATTATTACCCTACTACTACTTTTTTCTTAATAAAATATATACATTTTTGGTTTTTTTCTACTGCCTTCCTTGCTCAGTAATTAGTACAAGGAAGGTCAGAACTTTTTCTTGTTATTCATTCTTTACTGATAATCTAGAAGACAGACACACTGTTCACTCAATAAATGATTGTTGACTTAATAATTAAATAGATCATTGAGACAAAGCTCAGAAGTGAGCAGAGAGTTGCTCACTTGTGTAAACCTCACAGGGTTTGAAAGCTAGTATAACTAGAAGAGCTAAAATTTGCCAGATGAATGTTTATGTAGATCAGCAAAGTATGATGTGGAGGAACACAAGGGAGTTATGTTGCTGTTTATTGAGAGCCAAAGGAAAATCCTGTGGATACACACAATATTAGTATTCCAGAAAACAGGAAGAATTTGGGTGGCAAAGATAGGTAGGTAATAAGTAATACTGAAAAAAAATCATTGCATTTATGAGTATCCCTTTAATTTTTCTCTTATAAACAGTTAGTGTTTTCATTATATTTCGTAGGAAATTCCATTCTTCAAATCTCCCATTCATTAATTCCTTTCTTCTCATTATCTACCTTTCTGCTACAAATGAGAAGAATTAAAAAAATTCCAAATATGTTATATATTAGGATAGTGAAACTTAAAAAAGCACATGTATATAGGTGTATTTCAGAATGATTTTTCACAAATATGTGACTGTTTCTTTAACACATTGGAGAGACACTTTGCAACTTCTTGGTTTTATGAGTTTGTGATCTAGTTTGTGTCTCTAGAATGAGGAACTAAATTTGGGATTGGTTTTACAAGCTTACTCAGGAAATACAAAATCATCTATTATAAAACAACAACAAAAATTATCTTTTGTTATCTATGCCATAGTTAAATCTCTTCAAAATAAAGCATTTAGATGTAGCCAAAATGTTTAAGATAGCACTCAGACTGTTATTATAGAAAGCAAGTTAAGCTCACATTAATAAGAGAAAAAAAAATGTTTCATATGTTCACCAGTCTCTTATTTTGAGGGGGGTAGGGCTAGAGAGGGAGAGAGGGAAGGACATGGGGGGTAGGGGAGAAAGAGAGAGAGAGCACACACAAGTACCCACAAATCCTCAAGTAATGCCATTTTATTAGCGACCTTTCATTAATAATACTGACGTCAAAGAAAGCAAACCCAGCTAATTTTCAGTGAAATGTTATTTGATAGTCTGCTTACTCTGTGTGCATTTGTGTATGTATGTGTGTGTAGGTGACTAGTAGAAAGACAAGTAGGTAGGTAGATAGAACAACATATGTAATTCTCATGTACTTTTAAATCCAGAGTCAACGCCATGGACTAATAGCTAAAATGCATCTTAATAGGTCCTATAAAAATTGACAAACATATAGAAGTAAATCACCCTTATTATTAAGTATGTATGTAAATGTATATATGCATGTGTGATCATGGATTGGAGGTTATTACACAGGGTTCCCATGTGACTGACTTCTACATTCCTTTTAAAGTAAGATTTCTCAGTCTGAAACTGAAGATCAGATCTGTTATGGGAACCATAGTTCATACATGGTAGGATGTTTATCACATCCCTGGCCTCTACCCTGTAGCGACCTGTTGCACTCTTTTTTTCATTTGTGATAACCAAAACTCAACATATGTCCCCAGTTGGAGGGGATGTGTGACAAAATCACCACTGTTCAGAGTTACTACTCTATAATAGTGTTTTTCAGAATCCCAGAGACTGACAGTGGCTTGTTGAAATGTGAGAACTTCTAGTTCATTTCAAAACTGATTGATTTAGAATCTCTAGGGATATCCTGAAAAATCTGAATTTTTAACAAGCTTACTTGATAACAGAGGAAATTGTTAAGTTGGATATGCAAATGGATCGTGAGATAACCACAAAGTGAAATGTAATTGTGTGGTTGAGTGAGGATAGCAAGTCTGTGTAGTTAGCATATACTTCGTAATTGGCAGATACAGAGAGGAAAATGTTTACAACCAAAAAGGAGAGTTTTATTGGATTTGCAATAGGTAATTAATACTGCACTCTATGCAATTTGGACTGTTAGAAATGTCAATATCCTACCTGTCATATCACTAATTATTTCTGTAGTTCTACGCAAGTTTTAGTGACTAGTGCAGTTAGTGAGCAATGAATGTTAACCTCCTCTCTCTTTTCCCATTCCACTCATTCTAAGGCTTCTCACCTCAACAAATTAGAAATAAGGGAGGCCTACATTGCCTATTTCACAAAAAAAGGAAGTTAAAGATAATTTAGGATGATGATTTGAAAAACACAAACACTGCTTGTGTGGATAGACCACTATTATTATCCATATGATATTATGAGTTTTTTTTTTTAATTTTTTAATTACTCTTTTTTTTAAAGATTTATTTATTTATACATACAGAACTGGGATACAGGCCAGAGGTGCAGGGTGGTGAGAGGATTCACCAGAGACGGAGCGGGGAGCAGAACAGGCAGATCGATGAAGTACACTGCTGAGGGGAGCAGCGGGCGGGTCAAGAGAGGTCTGCCACGCCATGTGGTCACCTCCGGGGCAGGCGGGGATCGAACTCATGCGGAAGTGGCTTTAGTTTCTCAGTGCAGTGCTTTAACCCGCTGCGCCACCAGGGAGGGCCTGGAATTTAAATTTTAACTTAAAAAACTCATAATAGGTCCTCCCTGGTGGTCCTGGAATTTAAATTTTAACTTAAAAAACTCATAATAGGTCCTCCCTGGTGGTGCAGCGGGTTAAAGCACAGCACTGGGAAGCTAAAGCCACTGCAGCATGAGTTCGATCCCCGCCTGCCCCGGAGGTGGCCACGTGGCGTGGCAGACCTCTCTTGACCCGCCCGCTGCTCCCCTCAGCAGTGTACTTCATCGATCTGCCTGTTCTGCTCCCTGCTCCGTCTCTGGTGAATCCTCTCACCCTCCGCATTTCTGGCCTGCACCCCAGCTCTGTACAAATAAATAAATAAATCTTAAAAAAAAAAAACAAAAAACTTAAATTCCTGTTTTTCCTCTTGTCTTATGTTCTGTCTTCACACATAGTCCAGCTGTGGCATGTGGTCAATTCTTGATTATGTGTGAATGGTTTAGATATCTTGTAGGTTATTCTCATTCACTGGGGGCTGACTCATTACCTAGCTGAACAGCTGCTAACACATCTGTCTTCTACAGCCACATCAGGATTCCAGAGAGGATTTCTTGTCTACCAACAAGCTTACAACTCTGCTCATTTGAGTCTCCTCTGAAATAACCGTGTCTGATAAGAGTCTGCAGTCCAAGGTTTGTGGGGGTTTGTGGGGGATGGCAGTGGAAAGGAAGGCAAGCATCTAGCATCTTTCCAAAATTTCCACCCTCTTTATGCTGAGGTCCATGACTATTGGCTGTTACACAAACAAGTCATTTTTGTTTGATGAACTGCATGTGCCCAGTCAGCCTACATAATATTTCCTGGAGAAGGGAAAAAGTTCCATGGAGAAACTGGAGTGGGACAGTAGTCACAGAAATGTGCCTGAAGAAACAATGTATATATTATAAAATCCATCATGACAATTTAAAAATTAGCTTATAGCTGTTTTAACACTACTCTCACCTACAGGTATTGACTTATAACCCTGCCCTTTCATTCTGGTTCACTTTAGTGAATCATCAGCCAGATGAGGACAGTAAAAGACATTGTAAGACTTCCAATTGTAGTTCAGAAAGATGCTGCTATCTCGGCTTGACTTCTGCAAGATCCCAAATAGAGAACTAAGCGGCCATGGATTCAGCCTTACTGTTGTGCAACCACCATCCTGTGAGGAGTCCGACCCTGCCCATATTATCATATGGACAGTACCTGACACTACATGGAGAGGCAGCAATCCCATTTGCTCTAATTACTTTCTGATTCACCTCCAGTCCCACAAAGGAGCAACTTCCAGCAATGACCACCAGACTGATTTTTTCCAAATTCCAAAAACTGTGAATGATAATAAACATCACTGCTGTCATTGTTAACCACTGAGTTTGGGGTTAACTTGCTACATAGCAACAGATGGCTGATATACTCCTGAACTTTGCACTCCTTGCATATATAAAGCACAGATAGGATATGGGTATTAGATTTAAATAAATAAGTAAATAAGAAAGATACATATAGGGACAAGTATGAATACAGAAAATAATGTTAGATACCAAGAAAACCTGACTTATTCTGGAAGGCGAGGCGGGCAGGTATTGACATGACTTTATACCCTATATATCCAATATAATAACCTGATCTCTGAAGTACATACCACTTCAAAGCTTTGCAAAATGAGAAAACATGAAATGTAGCTATACATAAAAGTATGTAAATTGTGAAAGGATATTATATGAAATGTGAAATCTGCAAGTTCCCATGTGTTCTGGGATCAAAAGTTTAACCAATTAAGAAATGAAAACAAACTAGCAACCAAAACAAAAGAATAAACCTTTTTTTTTTTTTTTTTTCCAGATCAGACTTGAACCCTAGCTCCAGCAATTAGATTATTGCTTTGCCTCAGGATAGTGACGAAAGTAGTCATTGACTTATTGGCACTCTTTTACCATCTGTGCTTATGTTCCTTCTCATTAATGCCTAGCAGACAGGCTTATTTTCTTTTAATAATAAATTCACTATACTCTTTACACTGTGAGAAAAGGCAAAAAAAAAAAAAAAGACAAGAAAATAAAAGATATTGCTTTATTCTGTAGCAATGTGTATTATAGAAATATCTTATTACTCAAAAGATCATATTAGGTTTTCTGTAGAAGTTTGACAAATACCTATTTAGGGACCTATTACTAGATACTAGCGGTTGTAAGAGATAGCAAGTAAGAATCATACACTGTCAGACTAAATCTTTCTTATTGAAAGGATTAAGTTATATATAAAATAATTTCATTCCAGTTAACTTTACATAACAAAATAGCCCAGTTTCAGCTAAATTTGAACTTTTGTACCCTAAATATCCAATATAATAACCTGATCTCTGATCTCATACAGGGTTTGAGTTCCAAGTTTAAAGATTATTTCTATTAATTTTTTTATGGTTTTTATGAACAGTATTAAATATGATTATAGAAATTTGATCATTTTTAATCTCACTTTGCCTCAATCTCACACCTTTAAAGTGGGGCTAATTATGAATGTCCTTCGTCTCATGACAGAACAAATTATATTGAAAGCACTTAGTATAATATTACATATATCAAACAGTCAAAGTATTACCATAAAGTTGTAGAAACTTTATTTTATTTGGCTCTCAAAACATCTTTTAGCTAGATAAAATTAATTTTATTATCTCTATCGTAAAGAAAGTAAAAGTTCAGATAAAATATTATTTGTGTATCGCCTGGCCACACAATATGTTGGATAGTTTGTATACAAATCCCCATGCTCTGACTCCATACCTAGACATAATTTTATAATTCCTTAAATTATTTCTCTGAAAAATTGTGTGTATTTAATTTAGTGCTGTGACTCAAAATAATTTTGAAATAATTCATCCTACATCTCTTTCTTTCAGCTTCACATTCATAAAATGAAGATATCACATATAATACCATTGATCTACCCGCTACTTCCCATCTGCATCACCTGGTCCAAACTATTATTACATCATGAATGGAGACCAGCAAAAGCAGATCTAGCAGTCTGATTTGTCACCCTCTCCCTACTTCCACAATCACAGCACAATACCAATCCCTTCAAAGGCTGACATACATTGCTCAGACTATTACTTCTTCACTTCTCAAAACACTGTAGTCTTCACCCAGATTCACTGGCCCTCTCAAGTCAACTCAGTATATTTTCCTCCCTTTCCAAGATACCTTTTTTTCTCATTACAGCTTTTCCCATGACTGAGTCCCATCTGAAATTCAGGAATACATTAAAACTCATATCTAATGTAGACCTGCTTCTGTCCATGATCACATAACTCTAGTGAATCTCCCTCAACTGGTATATACTTCTGCTTAACTTCCTTTATATCACCTAAAGCTTTTACACAATTATCTTGTTTGCTCACGCATTTGTTTATTTTTCTGCCATCTTACCCTAAAATGTAAGCAAAAGAAAATATATTTGCCTTGTTCAGAATATTCTGCTTATATTGTTGAACACTTGATCTAGGTCTCCATTCCTAAATTGTTCAAATAATGCATTAACCTTCTGAAACTTGAATGAATTTAACAGTGTATAGATTTTTCCTGCAAAATGTACCTTTTCAAAGATAGCAATCTCCCTGAGTGACTATTCCAAGTTCAACAAGGACAACAGGCATTAAAGTATGAATATTATTACTGTATTGTTTGCAGCACCAGTAGTACTAATTATACATCAAATGTTCATACTTACTAACCTAATGTGCTTTAAGGAAATTTTTCAAATGTTTTATTATTTATCCCTTCCAATATTGTTTGAAGAAGGTATTACTTTATCTACTATTCTGCAGACAAAAACTGAGGCTTAAAAAGGCTGTTCCCTAAGTCATCTAACACCAAGTGATAGATAAAAAATTTGAACCCAGGTTTATCTGACTCCAAAGGCACATTCTTTGTAAAATCTCTTCCATGGAGCAATCTACTATCTTCTCAATGCCTGCCTGCTATTTTCCATGGCAGATAATATAATTTGTTCTATAAGAAAGATAAAAACTGCTATCTGGTTTTAGAAACTGGCAGAAAGAGTTCTCTTGGAATCAAAATACACCAAAATCTTTATTATCCTTCCAATTTTAAAGTCCAATATAGTCACAAAATGACTTAAGTTTGGTTTTACAACAAGGCCTCATCTTATAGAGGACAAAAGCAGATGAAAAGCAAATGTCTCAATTCTGTAATCATCTGGCACATAAAAACTCCTACAGAAGAGATGAAAGTAGGGTCTGGTGGGGGGATTCTGTAAATGTTTCCAGCTGAGCTTCGTGAATGCAAGGGTTGGACACTGTAATTGGGGTCAGAACACTGGATTTATCACTATTTTCCATTCACTGAAAGGCCCTCTCCTATGGTTTCATCTCATTTTTAGTTTCTTGTCTTTTAAACATTGAGTGAAATGCAAATGTGACATTTAAACTTTCAGAGGGACATTGAAAATGAACAGTTGTGTGTAGAGAGTATTTGGTGGGATAGTGAGGAGGAAAAAGGTTATTACATCCAAAGGAAACTGAAGAAGAGGATAGGAAAAAGAACAAAAAAACTAAGCTACTTAGTGAATGGGAAAAATAAATGACTATAGAAAGATATGGAAAACAAATCTGTTTCCTAGTGAAAACTATTTGAAAAATGTCTGTGTTGTGAAGCCTAAGGATTTTATCTTAGTGAGGAGATAAAGATTGTCTCTTTTCTTGAATAAAATGACGATATAAAGAGGGTTGGGGATAGGGCTAGAAGGACGAGATTTTAACCCTTCTATACAAATAAAATTCTAATTTTCTACTATGGATTCCACTATGCTTTTGGGCAAGGGAATATAGGTTCTTTGTTACTCACCAGTGATAATTATAAGGAGAAAATATAAGCATGCATTTAAACTTACAAAAAAAAAATCTGTGAAATCCCTAAAGTGACAGAAGAGAGTTGCATACTCCAAGTAATAAGTAGTTAAATAATATAGTTGGACCAGGAGATATGTGACAACAAAGTAGCTGCTGTTAGTAAAATATCTTCGAAAGTGGAAAGTCTAGAAAAGTCCAGGGGCTTATGCAATAATCATTGATGTGTAAGGAACAGGACTCAGAATAATGAGGTGGGCAAGTCTGGGAAAATTCTTGTAGATGGAAGCCCAAGCCAAGGTCAAAACTACAGGCAGTCTATACTGGTTTAAGAGGATAAAGTAATCTCTCAGAAAAAAAGATGCTTGTTGGATCAGGCACTCTCCTTTTCAGAATTCCCTATGGATACCCATACTTGATTGTATTCTGCCTATGATCTCGATGGTCTGATAAAATTCTATCACACATTCTCTAGAATTCTATCTTAAGTTTCCTTGTTGTCCTTTCTCTCTCCCTGCCTCCTTCCCTGTTAAAGTGAAGAGTGCTCTGGATAGGCACATTGTGGCTAAAATTATCGAAGATAGTAAGATTCTCTACAAAGACACTATTGAGAACAATTCTGGAAGTCTGAATTTCAAATACAGTGCAGATAAATTCAGCAATCCCTCGCTAAAGGTGATACTCAGTCTTCTCCAACAGAAAGTACAGAACAATCAGAATCAGAAAGGACAGTCCTTTTCTTAACCGTCTCCCAAAAGATGCTGCCAGTGAATGTCTGCAAACTTCTGAAAAGGATGTGCCCAGATTGCAACATGACCCAGATGTCTGCACATAAATATCACGGATCATGTGCTGCCCAAGGGTCAGGTCCCTGGTCTATTCATTGCATATCCTGTGAAAGAACAGAAGCTTCAGTCACAGGATATATAGTATTCTTACTTAGAATTTTTATGGCCATTGATTCAGTCGTACTGTTGGAATTCTCAGTTAAAAGTTGTCCAAACCAGCTAAAAGGTCACTGATGCAGACTTTTGTATTCTTACCCACTCCTCAAAAATATGCTATTACTTTTCCAGGAAAGATAACTTTAATTCCATTATTTCATTTTCCTTCAACTAAAATCCTGTCATCATTTGATGATGAAAATGAGGTAAATTTTGTCTTTTACAATTAGAAGTCATGTCATCCTAATCATTCAGGTACATCCATAATCAGACTCTGGATCCCAGTAAGTTACAAGGAAATGGGGTTGTGTAAGTGATAACAGTTGGCAATTACTAACACAGGACCATCCCAGTGATTTTTTTTTTAAATCAGAAACCTGGTTTTACTCTCAATTGAGTCACTTCCATTTCCATTCTTGTAACATGAGGTAAAGAATTGAGGTAATAGATTGATTATAAGGATAAGAAATCAAGGTGAAGCATAAATGTTAATTGCCATGAAAACTGGAGTTGTCATTCTTGTAGGTCAAATTATCAGGCACTCATACTGGTTATGTTGAGATCCTTCCATGTTAAAACAAGGTTGTGATCCCCAGTAGAATTTTTCTAGACACATTTATGTTTATGTGATTTTATGTTTCCATTAGAGGCTGTTCTTTTTATTTAACTCCTGTCATGCTGATTGAGCCCCTCCACTTTCCATCCCTGAACATCACAGATGTTATGGTCATCAACCCAATTCTCAGAAATTACTATGGCTAGGCTACTTACACTTGTCGTCATCCAATGGTTTCACTCAAATTCTGAGCCTCAGATCTTTGTTTCCATACTCTGTGTACCTCTGACTCTTTTAACTCAACAACTTTATAGATGTCTCCCAGCCTCTTTTTCTTGCTTGGCTTCTTGAGACTATATTCCAGCCACAGAATCTGCAGCAATCCAGCCAGAAAAAGTTAAACTCGAGCCTCACAAGAATGTGGGAGAATATGCACCATTTCATTTCGTCGCTTGTGCATTTATTAATTCAGACTTCCTTATATGCTAGTTGAATGAGCTGGGGACAGTTAATCTCTTTATGTCTTGTTTCCTCATATCTAAAATATGAATTAATAATGTATCTATAACAAAATTATTGTGGAAATTGAACAAGGAAAAGCATGTAAATAGAGCAGTATCTGATGCACTGCGAATAAGCTTCATATCTTAGCCATTTTATTAATCCTTCTCATCCTCCTCACCAGCATCACCATCACCATCACCATCATCATCATCATCATCATCATCATCATTATCATCATCTCACTCATTTTTAGCCTAAACTAGCTGATTTTTGGTTCATGACCTAGCTTTTCACTTGGCCACTTACAGCCACAAAGACAAAATCACAAAAAGTATAATACATCCTGTACCCAATACTTATATTCAATTTTAGATTTTACTTTTTTTTAGAGAAGACTGAGTTCTACCTCTGTGATGACTGCCAGATTATTGATAGAGTTGGTCATTGTCTAGATGTCTCCTTCTATGTGGTAGGAGTACCAGTAATTTCACATTTCTTACAATTTTTTTTAAATTCCTTATAAGTGGAGAAGTGACTTAATTTAACCAATGTATTTTTACATGGGGAAATCACACACACATTGCCATCTTCCCACACACATACTTCAGTCTTTATCACAGAAAGCATGTCTATTTTTCCTTCTGTATCATGCTATAATTTCTACAAACTTCGGTGCCTCACATGGAAAAGTTATTTTATACATTACTTCTTATGCCCAGGAAGACTGGGGTGGGGGGTTAAATCTGACTACTTCTGAGTTTCAATATTAGAAAGTCCACTTTTTACAATGTAAAATATCAGCTCTATGATATAATACCAATTATAGTTCCATATTAGTTTGATAGACTGCTGGAAAAAAAATAAAACACCATTTGCTGACTTAAACAACAAAATTTATTTTCTCTCTGTTATGGAGAATAGAAGTCTGAGATCAAGGTACTGAGGTTTGTTTTTTCCTGAGGCCTCTCTCTCTGGCTTACAGATAGTGAGCTTCTAACTGCATCTGAGCACAGTCTTTCCTTTGTGCATGAACACATGTGCCTAGACTTTCTTAGGGTATCAAGTCATACTGGCTAGGGTTCCAGTCCTATGACCTCATTTAACCTTAAATGTTTCTCTTAAGTGTCCTATCTCCAATACAGTGACAAGCAGTGTATTTCAGTAAATCTGCCTGTTCTGTTCCCAACTGTCTCTGCTCTTGTACTTCTGCTCTACACTCCAGTTTTTCTACACAAAAAGATATACATATTTAAAAATAAATAAATAGATAAAGATAAATGCCACACAGATACATGTGTTCAGAAAAAAAAAAAAAAACAAACCTCTGGTACTAACAGACACATTTAACTAGAGAAGATCAATAGATCAATAATAACAAAGCTTAGTGAGCATTTCTATGCCAGAAATGGGTTATTCATAATCTCATTTAATACAGCAACAGTAAGAAAAGGATGTTATTATTCACTCATTCTGCCAAGAAATTCCATGCAATAGGTTTAACAAAGTAAGCAAGATACTGCCACATGTAGGTCTACTTGATTGTAGAGTCTGAGCATTTCACCACTATTTTGGCAGTTACGAGTTCCTATCTCTTGGATAGAGAAAATAAAATTAATCTTCACTCTGCTAACACTACTCTTTTTTTCTTATATCCTATCTTTTATGCTACAAGAGGGATCTCCCTGAGAGTCGCCTTTTATGTATGTCCTCGTATGACAAGAGAAGAAATGCACCATTTGTAGAAGTGTGGCCAGGCAGAGATGAAACAATATAAACTTCATCATCCATAAAATCATACTGTCTGAATTCTCACCCTATGAAATAGGTAACATGGGTAATGAGTCCTACCTTACAAATGAGGACCCCAAAGACTAGAGACTTCAGTGATTTATTCAAGTTCATATATCTAGACAGGTACAAAAAAGGACATTGACAACTTCTGATTCTAACTTTGCTGCTAGATAAACTACTTCACACTGTTACTACCAAGGGAGATAGTTTTCCCCTTCTTCACAACTGTACTTACCCCTCCTGTCCCAGCCTCACCTTCCACTTCCTAATCACTACTGTGGCTTTGAATTTTGTAAGTCATTTGGAGGAGATCAACTTCTCTAGAATCCAGACACTCATGTGCTAAACAAGTCTGCAGTACATAAGGCAGAGAAAGGATTTACATCTTTGACTCCCTTCCAGCAGATATTACTTATCTTGAACTGCCAGCGGAGTCTTTTCTATGTGATGTATGTGACAGTGAAGAATAGCTTTCTGCTACTTTGCCCAGCTTGCATGAGTAAAAGAAATCACGAGTCATTGTTTGATGCAATGCATATTCAGAAATATCTCTGAGAAATCAAGGCAAGGAGTACAGGGTCTTATACCTAATCTTAGGGTCATGAAAATGGCCTCCAAAACACTGAGCCTCTGTAAAGATTTTGTGGAGATCTGGCAAAGAAAAAAAAATATGAGAGATGGATTATTCAACATTCCTTAAGACCCCATATGCCAAATATTTTCCAGTAAAGTTTTTTGGAAATACATATGTGAAAAAAGTTTGTTTAGAATTTGGCCCTTTAATGCTTGGAATCAGATCATGTGAATAAAATTTCAGTGGATGGTAACTACATATGGTGCCTGGATATATGTCCAAATAGGGCCTTACACATGTCAGACAATCACATCCTTATTAATTGTAGTGCTCATTGCAGGAATGCATCTATAGTGGTTGTTGGTGTAGGTGGGTATGTTTCTGTGTCCACAATTCAGCATATCCTGAGTGCTACAGATGAGGTGTACATTTTATATGTATAACTACAGTGACACAAAGGTTAGTTTTTAAACTTATCCTCATAGTCTTTACCACAAATTATAAAATATGAATTAATGGGGCTATTTTCAAGCAAATTCACAGGAAATATCTATAAATTGTCATATTTAGTAATGAAAAGTTCTGATTGCTTTAGTAGAATTGGTTAAGTTGAAGTCAAATAGACTAGACTTTTCTTCAGCATTTTCATGTTTGAACAAGGTCCTCTCAGTTCACTGCAATACTTGAGTCTCAATAATAGGAACTATTTTCAAATTGTACAAAAGAGCCAGTGATACCAATGCCAGTTTAAAATCACTGGATCATGTGGAAAAATGATTACATTGTGTTTTTCACTTTAATGGAATGATTGACCTGTGAACCTAGTGTTAGTTAAGCTTAGACTTTCTTTAGAGTGTGATATAAAGTAAAACTGAACTCAGAGTTTAATCCTGGTAATGAACATTAGTTCAAATTCACACTCTGACATATATAAAAATGTGTTAAAAAATAAAACACATCTGATCAGCACAAACATATTTTTTCAACATAAGCATAAGTATAGTGTCAAGCACTAACATAATATAAACTATTTTCAGGGTTTAAGTCACAGCACATATGTACTCTCTTCTTTCCTTCTTCAATATCAAATGCTTGCTGTATAAGTTCCACTTTAGAATAAATCAAGAAAACATGGGTACATTTCTCATTGTGAAATATGTGTGTTCTTGAAATGCTCAACAAATGTATTCCACATGTGTATATTCCACGTATGTATATATGTATTTATTCTAAATAATTATTTTCCAGTGAAGATCTTTTTGAAGTACATATGTGAAAAATGTTTGTTTAGAATTTGGCACTTTAATGCTTGGAATCATATATTGTGAATAAAATTTCAGTGAGTGGTAACTACATATGGTGGCAGGATATATGTCCTCATAGGGTCTTGCACCTGTCAGGCAATCAAGAATGAAAATTCTTATTAATTGTAGTGTTCATTGCAGGAATATCTATATCTATATCTATATCTATATCTATATCTATAATTAATTTCTGGCTTCGTTAGCAAGCATGGCTCCATTAAGGTTGTGTGCACCCATGAACCAATGTAGATCTAACTGCAAGTTATAGTCCAGACATGATCAGGGCTGAAGGCAGGACTGGTAATTTAAAAGAAAATATAGGTGGTATTGCTAAAAAGGAGATAATGGGAAAGAGTGATCATTGCTCACTATAGCTAACATATCTGGATTTCTAGAGGTCTAGTCAGGTGATTCTTACTGCTGTTAATTGTGTATGTATCTCTGCACCTTTAGAAGCACCATGAATACTGCCTAGAAAAGAGAGGAAACTAATCAATATTTGAAAAACTGTGGAAGTGATAATATCATAAGGGAATATAGAGGGAGAAGGTGAGCACCCACATGGCTCTACTCAGAAATTGTGTGAGTTTCTATGTTCCTGAACCCTAGGTATTCTAAAGACATCCAGGGCAGTGGCTGATAAAACAGGGAGGATACCAGAATCAGCCAGTCCTTTCACCAGAGAAACGCTGCTTTCAGCTGATTTACATTTTGAGTTTTTGCACTGGATGGAATTTTCAGAAATAAATTTGTTGCAGGAGGTAAGGAGGGAAAAGATCAAACATTTTTGATCTTCAAGTTGAATGTATAAAAATGAGGTACTGACAGGCGCATCTAAGATTAGGATATGAATTCCGATCCTGACGCTCAGATAACTGTTCCTCCTAGTTTGGATTCAGAAGACTGAAGAATGTAAGAAATATTAACCCACCTTAGAGAGTTCTGTCTCAGAAAGCCCATTCCTGCACTTACATCTGGGGTCTGTCTTACTGTCATAAATCACAACTTTGCTATGGCTTAAGTCTAACTGCTTGCTCAAAAAAAAATGTGACCCATCCATGAATGAGCAGAATCCAGAAGTAGGAACATGAGGAGGGAGGAAGAGAGAAGGTGTGAGTTCCCTAGTTTATCTCTCTTTAAGCATCATCAAGAAGCTGCTACTCAGAGAGTCAGAAAGCCTGATAGTTAAATATAAACAAACTTAGATTTTTTGGGGGGGAGTCATTCAGTTATCTATTTAAATTACTATTCAGAATGAATAAAGGCATTTTTGAGAATATAAAGGTCAACTGATCTTAAAGGGTGTTTCAAGCTTGGAACAGGTGACCCTTTGTTGTTGAGCTCTGTGCACTGTGGGATGGTTAGAAGCATCCCTGCTTCTGCCTAATAGCTGCAGACCCTCCAAGCTCTTCCCCAACTTGGGATAACCAAATGCCTCTAGTCTTTACTGAACTGCCTGGGATCATTTCTAAATCACTCCCACTTGAGGAGCACTGACAAATATGGAGAATTCAATGCACAGAGAATAGGCAATGATCACTGCTGGTCAGAATGTAAATTTGGGTCACAGCTTCCACTTCCCCAGTGTAAGACCTAATGATTACTATTAACTAATCAAGCTGAGCAAATACTTCTGATCGTTTTTCTCCTTACCTGAACATGTCATATCTAGTTGTGCTAGGATGTCTACTACTTTCATAAAAAAGTTCCTTTCAAGAGCCTCCCTGGTGGCAAAGAGGTTAAAGTCAGTGGAATCAAGCTATCAGCAGCCACTGCAGTATGAGTTCTCTCCCTGGCCAGGGAGCTGACCCACATGGTGCGGCAGACCTCTCCTGTATCTCTGCTGTTCCCTTCAGCAATGTACTTCATCAATCTGTCTGCTCTGTTCCCCACTCTGTCTCTGGTCAATCTTCTCACTCCCCCTGCACCTCTAGCCTCTACCCTAGTTCTTGTATGCATAAAAAACAAAGTTCTTTTCAAAATCATCTACAACTTGACTAGCAGAGACAGCTAGCCAGACATTGTTTGGGGTGTTTTGTGAGAATGCTTCTGGAGATTATCATTTGGATCATCAGACCTCCAACCCAATAAGGGGGGTCTCATTCAACCCATTGAAGGCCTTAATCTAAGGAAAAGGAAGAAGGACAATTTTTTTTTCTCTTTACCTATTGCGTCTAACTGGGCTTTTGATCTGCTGTCCATGGGTTTTCACAATCTGTATTCCATTTGAACTCAGACTGGAGTGCACCACAGTCTTTTTTTGACCTCCAGCTTCCTTGCAGACAAAAGATCATGGGACCTCATGTCTCCATAACCAAATGTAAGATGTGTGTGCATTACATGTATACATTATTTCATAACATACACACATAGAGTGGGGTTCTCCAGAAACCCCTAACCACATCACCTTTATTATAAAAATAGTTTGATAAATTTTGATAAACTGATTTTTTATAAAAGTTAGTGAGCCCTGGCCCTCCCTGGTGGCGCAGCGGGTTAAAGCACAGCACTGAGAATCTAAAGCCGCTTCCTCATGAGTTCGATTCCCGCCTGCCCCGGAGGTGATCACATGGCGTGGCAGACTCTCCTGACCCGCCCGCTGCTCCCCTCAGCAGTGTACTTCGTCAGTCTGCCTGTTCTGCTTCCCACTCTGTCTCTGGTGAAGCCTCTCACCGCCCCTGAGCCTCTGGCCTGTACCCCAGTTCTGTATGCACAAATAAATAAATCTTTAAAAAAAAAAAAAAAAAGTTAGTGAGCCCAGTAGCATGCAGTGAACTGTGCATGCTAGCTGCAGCTGTGAAATTCTACTCTGTAGCTCACATTATCTGCATCGCATTTCCTCTGTATATATGTTCTTCCTCTGATTCAACCTGCTACATTTTCTGTGCCTTGATGAGTTGGCTTGTTTTTCAGTGGTGGAAAAGAAAACAAACAAACAAACTGAAAATTACTAATTCCTTTGAGTATATTGTAAAAAAAAAAAAAAGTCATTCAATGAGTCTTAATATAGGTCAGAGAGGATTTCTGGCAATACCCTTGGCCATGGTCCAGAAAAGGTGACACAGAACCAACTCAAGGCATTATTTTTTTATTGATTTATATTCCACAGTACAGACTCTTCTTATTCTTTTGACTGTTCTGGCCCATCTCTCTATCTCTCACAATCATCTCATATATACCATCTATTTAGCAATGGAAATATTCTCAGCACAGTACAGGCCCTTGGAGGATTCTTAACCAGGTAGTGTCCTCTGTTACAGTTCACTATAGTGATCACTGTTACACGTAGTAACAGAAAAATAAGCAGGTTACTTTTGTATCACAGAGGAAGAATGGTAAAGTATCCTTGGAAACTTGACAACTATGTTCATAGAAGAAATATAAGTTTGAAGTAAAAGGCATCATACACAGCTGAAATAGTATGCATTAGGCAAGAAATATGGGCATGCCTGTTATTTTGTGGTGAAGAGCATGTCTTAAATATTTGGTTAGAGGAAGGCATGAAACATTTCAATGACTAGATGGAGAAACAAAAATGGAAAAGAATCTTGATAAAGACCATAATCCAGATAAAGGCCATAAAAAGCCACTGGAGATTCTTAGGAAGAGTCAGGAAATATAATTTTAGAATCATGACATATTAAAGAAATTAAAACAGGAGGGAAGGAAGATAATTACATAAAATAATTGTTCCACAACTCAAAAACCATGACCTGAAAGGGAAACTGTGGCAGGACAGCTGTAATAAGAGTTTGAATTTTTGAGATAAAATGTTTTGGGCTTTGTAGCAGATCAGATGAAATAGTGAAGTTAGAAGGGAACTGGTATGGACACAACTCCCAGACATTAAATGTAAGTAATCTGAGAGAAAATAAACACACCATATTTAATACTTTACTTTCTATGGGCTATTCAGCTGAAACTATCTGGTAATTACTGATGGCACAGAGTCACAGCCTCATAAACACCCAACACAGACTAAACTCCCTTACCAAAATTCCTACGATTCTATTGCTTTTCTCTTTGACAATAAGAGCTCTGTGGAGTACATTGTTAAGGTACGTCTAACTTATGCAAAGGTTTCTCAAGAGGCTCTTTCTGAATTAATTATCTGTGTCATCTCAATGATCCAAAAAACTTTATATTTGGGGGCCATGACCATGCACTTGCTGGAGAGACACCTTCTGCACAGCTAGACATCAAAGGGCAAGCAGACTAAAGGGGCTTAGTCAGCTTTTACATTAATGAAACGATACAAATAGATGAGAAGGAAGTAGATGTGTCAGTGTTATATTTTGACTGATTACTAAGCTGCGCAAAACCATGGGGGTACACCAAGTCCCAAAGCTGTTAAGAGGAAAAAGTCACTTTACCTGTTCTACCAGCACAGCCATCCACATGCACAAAAGCAAAGAAAGGAAAACCTTCCTGTGCTGGTACAAAGAAAGAGAGAAAGGGAGACCAAAACCTAAGAGTTACCCACCTCTTCATGGGACAACACCCAGCCAAACAGGCTCACCCCAGCTTTAGACCTGACACCTTGAGTAGGGAGCCACAAGAGAGGGTTAGGCACATCCTAGGAAACTAGGACAAGAAACAGCTGAAATGAAAACCATATATAATTTACCACAAGATCAAAATGATAGTCATCATTATCTGCCCAAAATATTAAAGACTCCAGGATAAAAGACCAAGAGCAACCTCCTCACAAATCTCCCACCTATGTCTCTCTTTTCTCCCTCATCCCACCTCAACTGCACATCTAGCTCATTCTTTCCTCCTTCCCAGCTGTCCCCATTCAGCTGGTCCAGTTTAAGGGATGCTGGGACTTGTACTTTAGGCAGCTACATGTGAGTCACCCATCCACTGCACCATGATGTTCTTGTTGCTTTCACATTGATATACTGTAACACTATCTGATTAGTGGTCATGAAAATTGGGAAATGTCTAATCTTACCTGCTTTTGACTGACTCGGATGATATTTTGTCTTCTAGATCAGATAGTCCCTCATCCTGGTAAATGTTCCATACATTTCATCCTTACAGTAAAGTTTGATAGTGTTGGAGAAGCTTGTGAGAGCAACAGTTTGAATTCATTCACTTTAGAGATAAGAGATTTCCCCAGGTTTACAAGAATACATAAATAAATAAATAAATAAATACATAAATAAATAGAATAACTGGACAATTGAGTTAGGAATGGGGCTTTGCCTTCCCCCAACTATGATAAAAAACAAACAAACAAATAAATAAATAAGGAACAATGGTGACTCTGGGAAATTAAGTTTCAGTCATGGGGTCTGTACTCATTGAAAACATTCAAACATTGACGTTTTAAAGATTTGGAAAGGAATCATTATCAGAACGTTTTTTTCCCAAAAGTCAGTAAAGGTGATTCATGACATGAGGTGTCATTACATGAGAGTGACAAAGTGAACTGAGGTGGCTAATTTTAAGTAAAAAAAATTGTTTGAGTTGGTCAGAGAAAGTGATGTTGAGAGAACTTCATGCGCCAGAGGGAAAACTTATATATGTGATGTATGGCTAAGCAGAAAAAAGTGGGTGGTATGCAGGCTGCATCACTCATTCTCTGTTTCTGAAGTGATCCCACAAATAGAGTGAGGTCCTGAAATAAAACTGTAGTTCTAAGTTTTGCTGATTAGTAATGGTTTACTGATAATTTCTCCTTTCAATATTATCAGACTTCTAAGTAGTGAAATGAGTGTGCAATGGAAGGAACAGGTAGTTCAGGTGTATTTTGAGGTCTTCTTTATTCTCTCCCCACCACCCAAAGTAATAATCTCACATTCCTGTTCCTCTGCATCCAATTATATCAGGAAATAATTCTCCAAATAGCTGAATACCTTTATCAGTCCATTAAAATGTCCTGGAACCCTGCCATTCCTTTAATAAAATGTGTGTGTGTTATAAAAAGTGCATTAATTATAAACAAGCTGTTTCTAACTGTAGCTCAGAAGATATATAAAATATAGCACTAAAGTTACTGGTTTCTTCAGCTTCTATGGTTTTGCTACATAAGAACAATTTGAAACTTCCAAATACCAAATAAGTGAGTCTCCTAGGTTGCTATCCCCTAGAAACTAATTGAAATCATGTGCTTTTCTCCACCTACAGATTAACTCTGACAGTGCTTCTGAAAATGAAGAGTGGGGAGTAGCATTCTACTTGTTGTGGGTTCACAGCTCAGCACTGAACCCCGGAGTGATCTCTAATGGTTGCAGGTTTAGTGAATAGCAAATCTTATAAACAAGACAGAGTTCCAAATAACTTTTAGCTTGGCTGCCTCAAATTATACAGAGTAACTAGGGTTTCTCCATTTCAGTTTGACTTTAGGGTTTCAGATGAGAGAGCAGGCACCCCTTCCACTCAAAAAGCAATATGAACATTTTACACTCACCCAAGTGTTCTCAGACACTCAGAGAGCTTGCCAATTTCCCCTTGAGTGTGTTAACAAACTAGAAAAGCATGACATAGAAAAGCTTACATTTGAAATCATGCTCCTGTGGTGAAATCTGACCACACCACCTACTAGAGTGGCTATTTTCATGTGAAAGGGTGAAAGTGGGGGCCCCTTCCTGTCCCCCAAATGCACTCATATCCTGGCATAATATTCCCCTTACATGCACAAAGATTAACCCAGAAAACACTTCAATATACAGTATCATTTTTATTGAAAGTAAAATTTTGACAGTTGCACTAGCTTTGGGAACAAGAAATTATAATCTTCAAAATAATGGTAGCATAGGTATACAAGAGCTGACATAAATGAGAACATTGTAAGGTATATTATGCAAATATCATATGGCTTTGTCTATTTTTTCTTATTAGAAAGGGTCCTATTTCAGATTTTTTTTCTAACAATTTTAAGTCCTTATACTTAATCTTTTATTGAGACCCTCAGTGGGCCATGGATCATAAATAAGACCCGTTTTGACTGTAGATTTGTAATAGGGTCCCCAAGGAAAGGGAGGCCCCCTGTCCCACCAAAGAGAGGGTGAGCTGAGCAGGGAGGACGTAAAGCTGGTGAAGAGACTCAGAGAAGGAAGAGACAGGGTGAAGAGCAAAAAGGAGACAGTAAGAGGCACATGGGACAGAGAGACAATGAAGAAGCTCTGTTTGCATCTCAACCTTGGATTTGTACCAGAGAGCTTGGGGACATGGACAAAAATGCTTGAAACAGATGTGGGTGAGAGACCCAAGGGGAGGTTAACAATGGCACTGTTTAAACTGATTTTGATTATGCTCTTTTCTTTCCAGATTTATCTGGACACCAGGAGGTGTCTTACACTTGTAAAGGTTTTCAGGCCTCATTGGCTCTGCTTTGGACCAACTCTGTTTGGCTAGGCATTTACTTATGGAGGGATGGATAACTTTGAGGGTTCTGTGTGAAAACTATTTTATCTATTCTTTCCCTTTATTGCACACTAATTAAAGCCTCTTTCCATTAAAGGTCTGATGCACTAGAGTATGTTTGTGTTGACTTGGTGGATGACAGAACCTATCTAGAGCAGGTAGATTGGGGGTTGCCAAATGCCACTCACCTGAGCAGTAACAGATTTACATGTTCACCTTGGCATTATGCTTGCATTTTCCTATTTATAAAACAACTAAGACTTAAGTTTTAAGGAACTCATTCTTAAGTCTAAAATGTTATCCTGACACACCATTGATTACGTACAGTTCTAAGATAAAACTGAGCCCTCCCTAGTGGACCAACTGATTAAAGTGCAGCACTATGAAGCTAACCACAGCCATTTGAACCTGAGTTTGATCCCCAGCCAAGGAGCTGACCCACATGGTGCAGCAGACCTCTCCAATCTTGCCCACTGCTCCCCTCAACCGTGTATTTTGTCAATCTGCCTATTCTGCTCCCCACTCTGTCTCTGGTAAATCCTCTCACCGCCCTTGTACCTCTGGACTGTACATCCATTCTGTATGCATAAATAAGTAGGTCTTTAAAAAATACAAAGATAAACCTTAAAAAGTATCTTTCACAATCCTACATTAATTCATAGCATTTAAAAAGTCACATGAGGGGTTGAATCAACTTGCAGGATGAATGTTTTCTCCACCATTTTATAGAAAATTATCAAATTTAACATTAGTCATAGACTCCTCCTCTAGATATACTCTGCTGAGGATAATATCTGCATCTGCTGGCATCTCAGTTGCCTCTTTATTAATTGATTAAACAGAACTGATTTTATCTGCTCACTAAACCGCTTCTTAGATTTATAACTGGAATAATTTATTTATCATCTGAAAGTTAACTTATTTACAAAACAAGTTTGCCCATATGCTTGCAACTCAAAGTACAATCAGCATCAGTGTCACATCAGTTTGTCTGAAATACAAGATCCCTTATTCAACCCTAGTCTTGCTGAAATGGAATTTACATTTTAGGAAGATCTCTACTTGATTCCCAAATACATTAATGTTGAAGAAACACTGGTTTCTATGCCTATATCTAATAAACAAGGACAGAAGTTACTATGCAAGCAAGTAGGAAGCCCTCATTAGTTATTAGCTATTATGCTCGTTAACTCAGTAAGTATATTAACTGTTAATAAGTCAGAAGATCAAAGTTGAGGAGAATTAATTACTTTGGATAATCACAGCAACATCTCAGTATTACAATTAATTTTGTCCAAAAAGCAACAACAAAAACAAATATGACATGTGTTATCAGATAACAATATGAGTCCACAAATAGAGTGAAAAGAACTTGTACTAATATTCTAGAGAGTACCGATGTCTAGTGAGTTACATGTTCATTAAAGAAGGAAACTGTACAACAAAGCTTTCCTATCCATATACTAAACCTCTATCCCACCAAATTTAGCTTTCTAAAATAAAATTTAATTTTAGTACTGTTCCTTCTAAATATTCTTTTATGGTTCATTAAAAACAACAGATAAAATCCAAATCATTACTCACTAGAGCCATCTTCCATCACCTTCTCCTATATGCCTTCTGCACTTCCCATGGCATGGCATTCTGTGCTTCATGCCTCCATCACATGACAGAGAATAAGAGAATATTTGTATCACCTTAAATGTTTTCATTTTCCTACAATTGCAGGTGCCCTACCTTCTCTAGTTCCTTCTTGTATGTTGCCTTCTGTATAGAGAAATCTGGTTTCCAATGAAGGCTTATTTCTTCCATGAGTCCAATAAAGTCTAACATCCATTCTCCAGCTGCTGACACACTATGTTGGAATTCTTTGATTATCTGTCAGTTTGACATGGTAAACTGTGTACTCAATGAGGAAAAGCAATTTGCCTCATTTCCTTAACTTAAATTCCTAGATTATTGTTTGAAAATAGCAACAGATCTCAAATTTTAATGTTCATTAAAGCTTTTACAGATTGTTGAGATATAGGCTGCTGGACTAAAACCACAAGAGTTTTTGATTTAGCAGTTCTAAATCAAAATGGTAGAGCATAGTGATATACATTTCTATTTTTTTTAAAGATTTTATTTATTTATGCATACAGAACTGGGGTACAGGTCAGAGGTGCAGGGGCCATGTGAGAATTCACCAGAGACAGAGTGGGGAACAGAACAGGCAGATCAATGAAGTACACTGCTGAGAGGAGCAGCAGTTGGGTCAGGCGAGGTCTGCTGTGCCATGAGGGTCACCTCTGGGGCCAGGGATCAAATCTGCACTGATGTGGCCTTGGCCAGCTTCACAGTGCTGCATTCCAACCTGCTGAGCCACCAGGGAGGGCCCACAATATACATTTCTAACAAATTCCCCAGTGATGCTGTTGTTATTAGTGAAGACATCTGAGAACCAATGACTTAGATATATTAGGAACTAAGTAAACTTTTCTTGAACACAAGTTGATATGAACATGCTTATAAGCCCTTACACTTGATATCAGATAGATCTGAAATTAAATCCCTGATCTTTCACATACCTATTTAAATTCATTATTATTGTTCCTCAGAGAAACAACAAATTGTCACACATTTAGTGGTTTAAATAGTATTTATATGCTAGAGTTTGGTAGTTCCTCTCAAAAAGGGAAATGTAAAATATCCATATAACTCCGCAATTCCACTCCTGGCTACCTGCTTCAAAGAATTAAAGAATGGAGTGGATAGAGAATAAGTGGTATATACATACAATGGATATTATTCAGCAATTGAAAAGATAAAGTCATGCCATTTGTAACATTATGGGTGAAGCGGGAAGAGATAATAAATGAAAAATATCAGGAGAAAGATAAGTATCAGATAAATCACTGGCATGCAGAATATAGAAAAGCTAACCTAAAAACAGAGATTGAAAACCTTAAAATAAGCATGCAAATTAAGCATCTAAAGGGTAGGGGTAGTAGGAAAAGAGAGGAAGGAGGCATAGAGGACTACAGTGATGGATTATGCATGATCTTTAGAGTGGGTACTCTACAGTTGAGACCTGACAGGGAGAATCCTAATGGTATCACAACTAAAACATAAATAAATTAATTAAAATTATCATAAAAATGGTACTCAAATACATGGGCACACATGATCTTAACTGCACTATTCACAGAAGTCAAAAGGAGACAAAGATCACATATTGTATGAATCACATTATATGAAGTATCCAGAATAGGTAAATCTCTAGGAGATGAAAAAGATCAATGAAGCTAGAGGCTGAGGGAAGGAGCCTATGGAATTATTTGCTTAGTGGTTTTTTGGGGGTGATGAAACTGTTTGGAAATAGTGTTAATAGCTGAATACAACAAATGTACAAAGTGCCACAGAATTGTATGCTTTAAAATGGTTAACCTTACGTTATGTGATATTTACCTCACTTTTAAGTCTGGAAAAAAGAAAAAAAAAAAAAGCTCTTACATTAATGACTATGGTTTCCTTGACTTCAAAGGAACTAGCTAGATCCTCTGCTCTGGTTTTCACAGGCTGCGATTAAGATGTTGGTCAGACTGCATTCTGTTCAGAATCTTGTTTGGGCAAGGGTCCTTTTTCAATCTGTCTTCAGTTGTTGGCAGAATCTATGTCTTTGTGTTGTAGAAATCACAGCACCTTGCTGCTTTAGGGCAAGCAGGAGACCTTGTCAGATTTCTCTGACCCAATCAACTCCATTTGACCATACTGAGGTACACGTTTGAGGACCTGCACTGTTACTGAGTCTCCTCGGCAGCCAACCTCAGACATCTGTATTTGTCTTTCAGTGCTAGCATTCCCCATGCAGACTGTGGCTGGTATAGCTGTGCTCCCACGACGACGACCAATCACGACTTCTGCTGTTGTAGTACACATCACACTGAATTAAAATTATTTGTTTAGGCTCTGCCTTCCCATCTAAAATGCTAAGTTCTTAGAAAGAAGACCGTGCATCGTCTTCCTAGGCTGAACAGATGGCAGGCACTCTTTTATAAAACTCACTTGATTCAATCAGACCACCTAGGATGATTTCCCTTTTGATTAGCTCAAAATCAAATTCTTTGGGACTTTAATTGCATCTGAAAAGTTTCTGCACTTGAGTGGAGGATTATACAATGCTGTGATTCACCTGGGTCAACTTATAGTACATATGCTTGCTATAAACTGAACTTTGTGTTCCCTGCAACTCATATGTTAACACTAATCCCTGGGCCTCCAGGTGGTTCAGGGGTTAAAGTCTCAGCATGATCAAGCTATCAGCAACCACTGCAGCATGAGTTCTACCCCTGGCCAGGGATCTGACCCACATGGCACAACAGACCTCTCTCTTCTCACCCACTGCTCCCGGCAGCAGTATGCTTCAGTCGATCTGCCCATTCTACTTCCCACTCTGTGTTTGGTGAATGCTCTCACCACCCCCATACACACTTCTGGCCTGTCCCCCAGGTCTTGTATGTATAAATAAATGAAAATAAACATTTAAATACTAATAATAAAATAAAAACTAATCTTAATGCTATTAATAAATTATTTGGAGACAGGGCCTGGTAGAGGTGAATCATAGGGTAGAGCTGTCATTAATGGGGTTAAAGCCTTTATGGAAGAAATCCCAGAGTGTTCTTTTGCCCCTTCTATCATATGAGGACACAACAAGAGGACACAACATAAATCAGGAAGCAAGAACTCACCATCCTCTCATCCTCCAGGAGTAAAGTTCTGGAGCCTTCCCTGGTGGAGCAACAGGTTAGAGTACAACTCTTTGAAGCTCTCCACAGTCACTGCAGCACGAGTTCAATCTTTGGCCAGGGAGGTGACCTACACGGCACAGCAGACCTCACTGGAATTGTCTTCTGATTCCCTTGGCAGTGTACTTTGTCGATCTGCCTATTCTGCTCCCCAGTCTGTTTCTGAGGAATCCTCTCGCCACCCCACCACCTCTGGCCTATACCCCAGTTCTTGTGCGCATAAATAAACAAATACTTTAAAAAAACAGAAAAAAAATTCTGTTGTCTGTAAGTTACCAAGGCCATGATATAGTAGCCCAAGTAGAAGAAGATAATGCTGTGGCATTTTCCCAATTTGTGAGTCAAAAGGTAATAACACTGACCTTTGGGTCTCTCACAGGACTTCAAGAAGCCAAGCCAGAAAAATGCTATTATATACTAAAGGCTTAATAAATATTAGCCACCATAATAATTATTTACCTCATTTATCATCATGTCAATTCTCATTACTTAATTCTCCCTAATATCCATTTGCTTTACCTTCAGAAAAGTAATTGGGGTTGGAAAAGAAAACCTAATCATGATTATTAGATTTTGCAGCTAAAGAACAGGGGCCAAACATACCTGACTCCAGTGCCTGAAAACACATTTCCAGAGGGAAAATATAGTATTTTATTACCCACAAGGAAGTGACAGGTGGTCTGATAAGGAGGGGTGGGAATGAGGGTGCTAAGTTACAGTCACAGTTCATTTTAGACAGGACTTTAGTGGAGCAATTTTTCACCCGAATAGTGTGGCAATTAAATTAATGGGAGTTGGTAGCATAGTTGGATGCAGTTACCTATGGCGTCCTCCCTGAGAATCTAAGTGAGCCCTTGAAGATTATGGGCTATTGCTTGTCTTTGAACAGTGGTTGTAACTCTTCACTGACATGAACTGTGCTGAGGGACAGGCAGCAGGTCAATGAGGAGGTGGATCTGGTCCACTCCTAACAGGTGAGAGTGCTGTGATAAGGCTGGTGAAGTATGGTTTCTAAGAACAAATCTGGATTCTATATTTGTTTTATCACATAAGCTGTGCTGTTAGATAATTATATAACCTCGCTGAACCCAGGCTTCTTCATCTGCAAGATACAAATGCCTGTTTCTAAGCTTTAGTATTGATTAGAGCATTGCATTCTATAAAATGTGATTGATCATTGGTAATCACTTTTGTGCTACTATTACTACTATTGAGGTTTTTGAAATATCCCTCAAAGAGCCTTACATGTGTGCCTCTTTGGGTTTAGTTATCATTCCCATTTACTCAAGGGTCTTAGATGCAAAGTTCATATGAAGCTAAGGGGTTGAAATGTTATCTTCCTTGGAAAGCTATGCTTTAGAATCAAACTAGGTTGGTCAGTTTCCCTGCATAGTGTATCTGTGAACAGAAACCAGCAACAAAATATTTTTCCCAATTGTATCATCTGTAAAATAGTGTTATAGGAAGACCAGGAGAACTAGAGAAGGTGATCTGATGGCTTTCTTACCCAACGTTTATTACAAATTAAGGGTTTAGTAGAAGTGAAATATTAGGGAGGGATAATAGGAAAATAATTGAAAATAATGCCTTTGACTCTCTAAGCTAAAATTTTAGCCACTTAACTCTATGTGGTACACTTTTGAAACTGAACCATTACTCAAACTTGTCATCTATAATCTACCCACAACATTTACACTTCAGTACTGACATTCTCTATACAGATTGTGGCTCATATGTCTGTGCTCTGAAGCCCCCTGTGCCGAAGCACTATATAGCACTTTGAATTATAATTATCTTTATTAAATCTGCCTTCCTATCAAAAACTTTTAAGTTCTGGTAAAGATGCTAATCTGTTGCTATTCTTCATATTCTCTGCAGTTAACATAAAATCCAACTAGCAAAATTAAAAGTAATGAATACACAATGCAGTAAATGCCTGTTCCCTGACATTATTTTATGGCATTATCTTTCTCACGAGAGCATATATTAGAGAAATGTAATTCCTACTTGTACATAGTATATCCCTTTAAATGTTTTGAATGATGGCTATGGTAACAGGATATTCTACTCTTAAATCACTTGTTTTATTGTTCTACTTCGACAATTTTATCCAGAATATTCTTACAAAATTTTCTCATAGTTCTGTTTCCAATAAAATTGCACAAATTCAACAATAAACCAAATAATGTAAAAAAATAAAGTATTACCTAAGGTATTTTTCTATTTATTTGTATATAAGTGATTATTTAATCACTTTGTTTTCAGTCTTTTTTTTTTCTTTCCAAATTACTGATAGGAGTTCTAATTCCTGCTCCAATCTTTTCATTATTGTAAAGAAGTCCCCTACTTTGTTTCCATGCTCCCTAGAACTTTCCATAAAAGTTTTAAGATATATATATATAATGTCACTTCTTAAAATGTTGGTAATAAACTGAGGAAATAAGAGTCTGGGGAAAATATCTTGTAAGTAAAGTAAAAATATTTCAAATACGTGGACTGTGATGACTGGTATGGAAGTAGGTAAGTCACAGAAAAGGACCAAAAAGAGAAAAGAAAGGAATATACAGCCTAAGCAAGAGTTTCTAGGAAAGAAAAATAGAAAAGCACACTATCTTAATAACTGATTGCATATGAAGTATTATTATTCTATTCTTTGGATAGTTAATAAACACAATGAACCAATAAATAGCATCACTCCATCTACCCACTGCCTCAAAATATATACCCCACACAGGTGACTACTCCTGATCTATTTACTAAAATAATGTTGCTGTGTTTTCCCTATCACTTCATTTCATTTGACTTTCACTGCCCCCTCTGCTCTCATGGGTATTATCTGCCCCCATTACACTACTCTTCAGTTACCCCTATTTCCTCATACCTAATACCTGACTCATGTATCAACCTCCCAAAGGATTTCCAGAAATCTCTCTAATCTTCTACCCATATCCAGTGTGTTGTAACAATGCCAACCTAATCTAAATGTCTGTGATATTGCATTAACTTGTTTATGTCTGTCTTTTTAGTCATCAACAAATTATAGCTAAACAAATAAAACAAAGGTTAGACAGATGCTTTCATTTTAACCTTCATAGAAAACCTATAAAACAGACCTCACTCTGAAACTGACATACAATAAATAGATAATCAAATGCTCTGCAGCAGAATGAGCTTCAAGATGCAAAAATCACCATATCTATCAAATGTATAGGGTCATGCTCACAGCACACAGTGACATTATCAGTTTAATTAAAACATAACCTCACAATAAGAAAATGGCTATTGCTAAGAAGTGACAATTCCACTAGATAACAATAGTGGACAACTTCTACATTCTTAACAAGAAAAAAAATTAAAAGAAAGAAAGAAAATAAACATTTCTGATTGAAAATATATTCTGTGCAATGAAATCTGGGTTCTTCATACATGCCAGGAAGACGGGCGGAGGGGAAGAGGGGAGAAAAAAAAAGTCATAATACATCCAAAGTTTTATAAATTCTTCCTGTGCTCCTATTAACAGAGCTCTTAGATTAAAGAAAAAGAGCAATGATCTTACATCTAGGCAAAATGAATCCACTTGTCAGACCTGGTGAGCAGAACAAAACTGGTATTTTTAACAGTATAATTGTAGACAAGCTCCTTAAATTTTCAGATTGAAATATATCAGTGTCATACAGCTACTTTCAGTGTAATTTATATAATTAATATAAAACATTCATCACAGTACCTATTATTAACTAAATACTCAGTAAACCATAATGATGATTGTTGTGATGCCTAAGTCAGGACATCTTAACCCCCTGAGCTAAAATGCTCTTAGGTTAGTAGGTTTTGCCTCATCGAAAGATTGTAAGGAGGATCTTAAGTGGTGATGCATTCATTTTAAAACATAAGATGCTTATGCAAAACAGTGAAATTATTAATTATAACACTCAAGAATATAATGACATTCTACTTTTGTTAAGTCAGTGGACAGAGCACCAGAAGTCTTCATTTCTATCCTGGTCTGTTGAAACCATCTTACTATGAAAAGAGGGATGAATGTACAAAAGACAGAAACAGGGAATATATGGTACTATATATTTTTTATCATCATCATCATCATCATTGTATCTAATTTATTCCACAAAACTCTAGCATTTTGCTCTCTGAAAATGAGCAGCTAGAAGACTAAATACAATAGAAAGGAGTTCTCCATCCTTCTACATCCAAATCATACTAGCAAATGGCTGCCAAAATCTCAGACTGCATTGTACATATCTGAATATAAAAGCGAGAGCAAATAAAATGAATTCTTCTTGATATTTTACCCATTTGGTTTGATTTCTTGATTTTCCTAACACACAATCGCAAGGTTGGGTTCTCTGGGGAGCAAAACTTGAGTCAGAGGAGGAGGAAAAAATGGTGTGTTTGGGAGGGGGTCATCTTGTGAAAGCAAGGTGGAGGAAGTATATGTGGGAGGGAAAGAGAGTAGGATTGTCAGATTGTGAGGCAGAACATACAGTCTCTGGCAAGCACTGAGGAAGTCTGGATCCAAGAATACCCATCAGAATCTACTATTGAGTGGGTATAGTCAGACTTTTTACTTTACTACTGTCTCACTCAGCAATTGGGTAGAGGCTACACCAGTAGTATGAACTAAACTAAAAAAGACCCCAAATACTACCTATAGAAATCTGTAACTACCATAGTTGACACCTATGAACAGAAGTCTTCTCTTAAAAGAGGGGTTGTAGAGATATAATTTAGTATATGTCATATGGATCATGACCATTATTATACCACTGCATAGTATAGTCAGAGATCTGAATGTGCAACTTCAACAATAATACAAGTTCATCTAATGGAACAACAAAAACAAAAACAGCAACCCAACAGACAGAAATGTTATCCCTTTACCTCTTAAAATAAGGGTTCTCTCCACCCCAAAACCAAATAAATAAATAAATAAGGGGGTGGCACACAGGTTAAAGCACAGCACTAAGAAACTAAAGCCACTTCAGCATAAGTTCGATCCCCACCCTAGAGATAACCCACATGGCTCAGCAGACCTCTCCTGACCAGCCTGCTGCTCCACCCAGCAGTATATTTTGCCAGTCAGTCTGTCTGCTCCCCACTCTGTCTCTAATGAATCCTCTCATCATCCTTGCACTCTGGCTTGTACCCCAATTCTGTATGCATAAATAAATACATCTTTAAAAATTAAAAAAAGGGATATCCATGATAATGACAATGATCATTCAACCCCAAAGCAACTTCAGTTGTTCTAAAGGTTGTGTTTTTGCCAGAGGACCTTCCTATGTATTTCCAAGGTACTGACAGAATAAAATATTTATTTTTCCAAAGAAATTAAGTTGTTCTATGTTGAGAAGCTAAAAATTAATAAGAAACAAAACTATCATATTAATTCTATACTGACACGATTTTTGAGATTGTTCTTTGAGAGGGCATTTTCTCCAGGGACTAGGTAAATATGTGAAAATGAATGAAAAGCAGTAGATAATTTAGAATAAGAAATTAAAATATTCAGTAAGCACAAACTATTGCAATTAAGTTGTGCATTTAATCATGTGCATATTTTCTGGAAATAAAATATTTAAGTATCTTCCCTCCAAAAAAAAGAGGCAGTTTTTCTCAGAAATCCTATGAAGCCTGAACTGAAATATGAGGTGGTCACTCAGTCATGAATTCTACTAGACAGCGAGACAAATAGTCCCACATAATTTCATTTAATCAACTAAGCCCATTTGAGAAATGTTGAGTTGGGGTACTAAGTCAAGCTGGATATTCACATGTCAGCAGAGTTAATGGCCTTTTTCTTTTGAGGAACTGCCATAGGGAAAAATTATATTTAAACTGTAGTTGGGTTAAGTAAGAAAATATATAATTTAGCATATTCCATACCACCCAAGTATATAATGAATAACCAATTCATTAATTAACCAATAATTTATTGAACACCTATAATATATCAGGTAGAATGCTATACTACATAGCTCTTATGCAGGTATCAGTAAATTAAAAAAAATAACATTTAGGTAGAATATAAGCATAACTTCAAATTAGAAAGAAAAATATACTACTATCCTTTCATAAGTTTTATCAGGCAGAGACATCGAAACACACATGAATATTGCCACCCACACGTCCCAAGTTAAAAGGACCAACACAAATTCTTGCTGAAGCCCGACAGAGCCTTTTCTGACTATGCCTAGAAAAACTACACAACAGGATACCCTATAACTGTGTATCTGAAAAGCATGTTCTAAAGACCCAATGTTTACATGTCACACATAAATGAAACACCCTGAAGCAGTGAACAAGCAGCTGTGCAAATTGTTAAACACACACAAATAAACCCACTTATGAGAAGAGATTCTGCTTGAAAAACATATTTCCCAAATCAAAAATCTGACCTTCATTAGAAAATAAGGGATTTCAAATAAGACCATTTTTCATGAAGCATATCGACAAAAATGTACATGTTAAAGAAAACATTTCAGTTGTACCTTTTGAAGCCAATGATCTCACAAAGCAGGAGTTTGGGTCCTGAAGGAGCAGATATTTGTTCGGAATACAAAAATGAAAACACATAGCATGAAGAGGAAACAACCTATGAAAAGGGAATAAAGCCTTGATAAACGCAATATCCCACAGGTCATAATGCCTGGATTTAGTTCACAGTGGTGCCCAGGTGTAGCGGTGGTGGTGGTGGTGAGGTAGGGGGAGCCAAGTTATTAGAAAACAAGGACTAATTTAAAGCCTCATAATTCAAATTGCAGGCTCTCTAAGTTGAAGACCTCCATGGTTAAAGGGAGTTCTTTTGAAACTTGCTACAGTTGTCTACATACAGAGCCCGACATAGAGATGGATCAAGAGTAGTGATTGAAAATGCATACCACATATTCCTACTCTCTGTGTAAACATCCTTAAAAAGAACTAGTTCTGCCTGCTAAGACATCAAACAGTCAAAAGTTTTTGTGGGCTTCTTTTTTTTTTTTTTGTATTTTATGCAAATACATTTTCCTCTTCTCTCAATCTGTTCCCATCTGTGCTTTTAAAGAAGCATTGCAAAAAAAAAAAAAAAAAAAAAAAAAACCTGAATTACTTAAATTTGAAAATAAATGGGAAATAAAAACCTGGTAATGTGTATCAATTCTTGAGTACCTGGGGTGCTTTCCATGAAGAACACTCAGAATGGATTGTTTTCTAAAGATTTTGCAGTCATACTGTTTACCAACACTGAGGTACCATAGAGACTCACTCTTGTGTACAGACAAGGGTTAAGGGTGTGAACCAGGTCAGTCTGAGATCTAGAAAAGGTCTAGTCAGGTGGCTTGGACTTGTCTTCGGCAGTGCATTTGGTCAGTGCCACTAATTGACAATGAGAACTTGATCTGTGATAGATATTCAGTTTTCTCAACTAAACACCTCTGTTAAGGCAGATTCTGCAACTCTTGTCCTGGCATTTATAAACATGTATAAAATAAAGGCAAGACAGTCATAGGAAACTGAGGTAGACTTCAATCTTTTCCATAGAAATGAAGCAAGTATCACATGACATCTTATGAGTAAACTGTCTTGTCCAGCACCAGCCATAGGTACTGGATAGGTACTTAAATATTTGTTACCCTCTCTTAATACCACCCCCCCCCCACTCCGGTCTCTCACTCAAGTCTGAGCTCCTTGTGGGCAGGACAGTCATGTTTTACTGTATGCTAATCACTTAGTGTCTTATAACATTGGATTTGTTCTGTATCTGCTTTTCTATATAACAGTTCTCTTTGTCTAAAAAAAGTATTCCAAAACTTGAACTGAGGATTTCATATATCTATTGGCATGTGAAGCACTCATGGTAAATATTCAATAAGTGTTAACTATTATACTATAATACAGAGGTAGTGTAGTGCCAGTTAATCTACACTTATAAGTTACAAGTTAGAGTGTTAAACACTAGCTATGTGACTTTGGACAAAGTATTTTAATGTTTTATGTATTCATTCCTCATATGAAAAGAGGAGACAGCAGTACCTAAATGAAAAGACTGTTGGATTTATTAAGTTAGTTAACACCAGCATCAGAACAATGTCTGGCATATTATAAGCACTATTTAATGTCTTCTATTTTATTATAATGATCATCTCCTCAGAGATGAATAAATGAGATATCAAAAGATACACGACCCATTTTTGTCATCTCTATTCAGGTCCTACAATAGAAGGGGAGAGAGATGTTTCTTTAGGGCTGGCTGCCCCAATCACCAGCTGTTACTCTGTTAGAAAACTCTCTGGTGCAACTTGTTACTAAAGCTTGATAACCCCAGAAGATGTTTGCCTTCTGCTGCCTTGGGCTTTTGCAACTGTTCAAGTCTCGCCTTTGCCTTCCCTTCCTCTCCTCCTTGTCAGCTGTCGCCTTTGGATTCTAGGCTGAAGCCAACGTCAGTCACTTTAACAAACTTGAATGCTGCTGTGGGCTGTTCTTTGAACCCCTTCCAGCAAGCTCATGGTGCTCATCTGTGCAGAGAGAATGATTCTGCCCAAAAAAATTCTCTGCACTTGAGGGCTTCCAAGCATTTTATTGGTGTCTTTGTGAATCTCTATTTCTGATTCCTGTGTCAGAAAGTTGACATTTTCAGACTTGGGAGTAAATGTTACTTTCATGGGCATGTTTCTTTAAGGGTAAAGTATTTCACAACTTGAACCCCCCTCGATACAGTATTTTGTGTCAGTGATACCAAAGTGAATTTAGTCTTGTGTTTTACTTTGGCAAGATTCCTCAGTACCTCACTCTATTTGAGAAACATTTCAAGGTTTTTCTTGTCCTCAAAGAAACTACTTTTAGGTCCAAGTGCTATCATTTTCTAGCTATAGGCTGATTATTTTAGGGTTTATTGATTTTGAATTTAATAAATATTTTTGCAATGCCAAATGTGGGTCAGGTACTTTGTTTTGTGCATCACTGTACCTACAAGTATTCCAAGAACTCTCAAAAAAAACCCTTTGTTTCTGTGGAAATAGATCAGCACTAGTCAAAATGATCACAAACACATGTATAAGTTGAGATAAAATTATGGTCAAAAGGAATAGGTGGCGAGAAAGCAGAGATCATGTATGTCTAAATGTGAGGATGCTAGGAGCAAAAATCTGAGAAGCTGAGATGAAGTCATCATAGGAGAGAGAAAGTACAATGAGAGGAGTTTCTCTAATGAGAATATTCTGCCTCAAGAGGCAGAAGAGGTCTGAAAGAGGATAGGGTGCATATATGGAATCCTGCATAAAGGAGGTCAGGATGAACCCAAGGAGCCTGCCTTATCTTCTCTAAGCTAAACTAACAAAGACAACCCTTTCGTATCTGTTTAATTACAAGTTCTTGTAAACTATACTTTGTAATAAACTACTACTGGTTTAAAATTCCTAAAACATATTTTATTATATTTCCTGGATTCAACAGGCATGGCCTATATCATTGCATTTATGCAAAATTAATTTCAATCTGGACCCAATCCTCTTATGCTAGGGTAGGCGAACTTTGCTTAAAATAAAGTCGTAGGCCCTCCCTGGTAGAGCAACGGGTTAATATGAAGCTATCCATAGCCAATACAGCATGAGTTCAATCCCAGCCAGGGAGTTGACTCACATAGCATATTCTGCTCCCCAGTCTGTCTCTGGTGAATCTTCTCACCACCCCTGTACCTCTGGCCTGCACCTCAGTTCTATATGCATAGATAAATAAATATATATATAACTAAAGTTGCTTAAAAAATTGTTCACCCTATGATGGGAAACCCGCGGGGATTACAATCGAGATGGAAAAAAAATGTGCAAAATGATGTAAAAATAAACTTTGTAATAAAAAAAAAATTGTTCACCCTAAAATGTTCCCATTGGCTGCTGATCCATGGATCCCCTTGATATATATTTTTTAAAGATTTGTTTAAAGAACTGGGGTACAGGCCAGAGGTGGGGAAGGAGGGAAAAGTATTCATAAGAAGGGAGTTGGGAGCAAAACAGGCAGATACACTGAAATCCACTGCTAAGGAGGACAGTGTGTAAGACAGGAGAGGTCTGCCACATCATGTGGGTAGTCCCCTGGCTGGGGATTAAATTTGTGCTACAGTAGCTGTGGATAGCTTCATAGAGCTGTGCCTTAACCTCTTGCACCACCAGGGAGAACCCCCCCTCGATATAGTATTTTTCAGGGTCATTTAACTACTTATGATAGCATTATCCAACTTAACCCTCACTAGAAAAAATGGCAAAGTGTCCACTGGTAATTCTGAAATCTATCATTATTTAACTTTTTTCATATTCATATTAATTTGATCCATTAGTTATTCAAATATAAGACTGACATAAGCTACAGATTTAATATATACTTTGTTTTGACAGTGTATTAATAAACTAGCTAAAACAAAGAAGTTAAAGAGATCCATGACCTAAATGACATTTAATTTGAGAAACGTATCACTCAAAATTATGAACAAGGTGCACTTAAGATTCTATACAGCAGGTTATCAAATGTTAAGTCTCAACTCAGTTATTAAACTTCATATTTTTAAAATCATAATCTTTGAGGATTATGCGCTTGCTCACTGATCACAGGCTTTAGGTCTTGGTCAGGCTTTGCCAAGGACTGATGCTCTCAGGAGGAACTAACACTGGATTCAATGCAATTCCTCATAGGAGGAAAAAGACAGTCCAAGTAGAACATTCTCATTCCAGTTATCTTAAGTCAATCATGTGGATATTAAGAATAAAGACCCACACTAAACCTTAAGTAGGAAACATTTACATTCAGATTTAGTCATCAAAGCAGAAATACAGGTATAATGTTCCATTTTTCTCACCATATTTCTTTTATGGGTCACAATGTTTCGCACTTGCTCTTGTTTTTAAATTAGTTTTTCTGATGTATTAAATGTCACCAATGTTGGTGGGATTTTTCTTTAAAAATATCCTGATAATGTTCAGATATTCCATTATTACTTTGAAGTACCCCATCAAGTAAAATACCTAGTCATTCAGAGTTAACAGGTACAATATTAAATGTCATATACGCTCAACAGAATACATATGTTCATAGCTCTGCTACTATTAAACATGGTGGAGAGAAAAGTAGAGTCTTAAGCAACTCAGGCTGCCATAACAAATTACCATAGACTAGGCAGTTAAAATAACAGAAATGTGTTTTCTCACAGATCTGGAATCTATAAGTCCAAGACCAGCATTGTTATTTTCTTATGAGGAATTTCTTCCTAGCTTGTAGATACTCACTTACTGTGCCTTCTCAAGATTTCAGGCACCTCTCTTCATAAGGAAACTATGAAGAGTCTCCATCAATGGAGACTCTGTCCTCATGGCTTTATCTAAAAATATTTCCTCAGGACCCCATCTTGGAATACTATGCTATAGGAAGTTAGAATTTCAACATGAATTTGGTGAGGGACAGTGATGGGGATTATAATTCAGTTCCTAGCAAGTAAGAACTGAGTCAGCACCTATTATTAAAAATTAGTAATAGTTGGATAGTTGCTTTATGATTAGATTTTCCATGTAAATTTATTATCAAATATTGGAAATAATAACAAATGGAAGTTACTGTATTATTTGATATTCCATAGAACTTTATTCCCATGATGTCTTCATATGTATTTAGAAAATCTCTTTGACTTTATGTTGACACAATAAGAATGCTCATTACACTGATCCCCAGCCTACATTATTTGTTCTGCTCCAGACAAATGAATACCTGATTTTTTTTCTTCTTGAATTTCACCAGATACAAGACCCCTGGGATTTCATGATATTTAATGTAACAATACATCTAAGAATGCAAAAGAATGAAACTAGACCAATATTTCAAATCATACACAAAATTATATTCAGAATGGACAAAAGGCTAGATGTAAGACCTAAAACTATAAAATACATAGAAGAGAACATAGACATAATACTCTATGATAAAAACTTCAGAACTACCTTTATAGATTCAACCCCAGCAGCAAGGTAAACAAAAGAGAATATCAACAACTGGGACTACATTAAACTAAAAAGCTTCTGCACAGAAAGAGACTGTATCCAAAATAAAGAGACACCCCACTGAATGAGAGAAAATATTTGTACACTAAGCATCTGACAAGGGACTGATAACAATGACAAGCAAAGAGTTCATACAACTCAACAAAAAGGAAACAACCCAATCAAAAATGGGCAGAAGAGCTAAACAGGGATGTCTCCAAAGAAAACATACAGATGGCCGACAGACACATGACAAAAATGTGCATCACTTATCAGGGAACAGTAAATTGAAACCACAATGAGGTACAACTTCACACCCATGAAGATTACCTATATTAAAGTCAGACCTTTCCTGACATGCCTGCTGTTCCCCTCAGCACTGTATTTCATTGATCTCCCTGTTCTGCTCCCCACTCTGACTCTTGTGAATCCTTTCACCACCCCTGCACCTCTGGCTTGTACCCCAGTTGTAGATGAATAATAAATCTTCAAAAAATAAAAACAAGTGTTGACAAGTGTAAGGAAAAAGAGTATCCATCTAAAACTGCTGCTGGGAATGTACTCTGATCCAGCCTCTATGGAAAACAGTGTGGAGGTTACTCAGAAAACTGAAAATAGATCTGCCATATAACCACTCCTAGGTATCTATCTAAAGAACACCAAACACACTAACTCAGAGAAAATCTGTGCTCTTATGTTTACTGCAACTCTAGCCAATATAAGAGGGCCTCCATGGTAGCCTAGAGGTTAAGTCAGGTGCTATCATCACTATGGCCTGAGTTCGATCCACGGCAAGGAAGATGATCCACATGGAGGAGCAGACCTCTCCTGCCTCACCCACTGCTCCCTTCAGCAGTGTATTTCAGTCAGTTTGACTGTTTGGCTCCCCACTGTCTCTGGTGAGTCTTCTCACATCCCACAGCTATGGCTTATACCCCTGTTTGTCTACACACATACACACACACAAAAAGAATAGTCAAGATATGGAGACAAGCTAAATACTTAAAAACAAATGAGTCAATCAGCAAGATGTGGTTTATATACACAGTAGTGTACTAAAGCAATCAAAAATATTTGCCAAACCATGGAAGAAGCTGGAAGAGATTATGCTAAACTAAATGAAAAGAAAAACACTGAATGGTCTCATTTGCATGTGTGATACAGAGAAACCAAACAAAAGCTCAAAGACAAACATTAAAAACAACACTTGAAAGTTAAAGGTATCTAGAGCAGATGGGGGAGGGGAAGGGTGAGACCAGTAGGAAGAGGCCACAATGGACTACGGAGGGATACTATGGGTGCTTTGGTGATGGGAGAATGGGAGAGCTGTAGTGACCACACCTTAGTAGACAAATTCTATATATCAAAAATTAACCAGGATGTAAAACTATGTATAGCACTTCACTAAATAGTATTAAGAAGAAGAAGAAGAAAATGACATGTGAACAAATTTCCCTGGCATATAATTAAGTATGCATTATTTGCTAAATATTTGCACTAACTAATACATGGTTATATTTATTCTACTTTGATAGGTTCAATTAGTAAAAAAAAAAAATATCCAAATACAGGTTATACAACTTATTAGCAGTAAGACATATTCAGATTTGTGAGTATTTCCATGATTATTTTAGCCCACGGCACTTGCCCTTATTAGGAGCTCAGTGCGTGTTTGCAGGTGGATGTACCATGTGCCACCCCAGAGCTGAAAAACCCTACCAATTTGACCTTCAAGATGCCCATAATTTCACTGCAGATATAAAGAGGCAAATACAGATCATAATACATTGTACGATATAGATATAGATATAGATATAAATTAGATATAGAAACAGATATATGGACCCTCATTGGTGGCACAATGGGTTAAAGTTCAGCACTATGAAAATGTATGCAGTCATTGCAGCCCGAGTTCAATACCCAGCCAGGAAGATGACCCACATGGCACAGTAGACTTCTCCTGTCTTGCCCATTGCTCCCCTCAGCAGTATATTTCAGTAGATCTGCCTGTCTTATTCCCTACTCTGTCTCTGGTGAGTCCTCTCACGTTTGTACCGCAGTTCATGTATGCATAAATAAATAAATCTTTCAAAAATAGAAAAAATATATAATTATATGAAGAGCTGGTTTATGAGCCCAAAGCAGAAAGCAACAGAAAATTGGGATACCAGAGTTTTTTTTTTTTTAATGATAAATGAAGATTTTCACAAATATCTATACCTTAAAATGAAGTTCAATAAATAACTGGTGTATTGTAAAAAAAAAATGTTGTTAAGTAATATGTACATATGTACATGTGTGTATATAACATACATCACATGTGTATACATAATGCATATATTGTTATGATTGCACAGATGAGCTAGGTTGACTTTCTCTGTAAGAATTTCTAGTTATCAATCTTGAAAGTAATAGATTATAACCTAAGAAATGTCAAAAAAATGTAGATTCCTAATTATATTGCCATAGTACAGCTTTACCTGATAGATGGTAAGCCCTGAATGTTTTGTTGTGTGACTAAACAATTTGCCTTTGTATTTAGACTACTTTGAGCTTGATTTTCTACTACATGCTAAAAAATACAGATATATATGACTGATAACATACTCCAGCAACTTCTTTCCAGTTAAGGGAACATTAAGTCATACATACACACACACACACACACACACACACACAGCTACTTATATTATTCCTCCTGGGAACAAAGCTATAAATAAATGAGCGGTAATTAATCTATACCATGAGTACTGATGGAGGATAAGACTAGAAATGTTGGAAAGGAGGGATCCCGGGAACAGACTGAATTTGGGGATATGGAGATGGAGGTCCACTGTAAAAGAATCACAGGTCCTTCCCAAATGACCTAGGCAAAGCAAAGAGAGAAAGAATTCCTATACACCAACCTAGAGATAATGAAATTAACAGCAGTTAATAATTCTACAAAGGAAAGGGCCCCTCACAGAGAAACAAAGACTATCTCAGTGTAGTGTCTGCACTGTCATGGGGGCAGCAGTCCTTATGGTCACCTGTGACTATACATGTCTTCTTTTCACCAACCTTTGTCCTCTGCAGGACAGCAGCCTACCTGAGATCTGTGACTGTGATGGTGCTTCTCCTCACTGACCTCCCTCAGCAGAGGCAGCTCTCCTGCTAAGGTTACCCACTTGTGGCCATGTAGGCCTCTCTTTAAGCAAACCTGTCCCTTTCAGGGGTACCTCTTTCTGCTGACTAGTACCTATGCAAGTGTCCTTTATACTAATCTCCCTTTTGCAACAAACCTGTACTTTTGAATATAATTAACACCTCTGTGTCACAGAGAAACTCTTCTCTGAAACTCTTCAGGGCCACTGAAAGAGGAACTTGGGTGAAAACTTTCCCAGAGTGAATCCAAGGACCCCACTCTCCAAACCCAGCATCTCTAAAAAAGACTTCAAGTATCCTAAATTGTCACAACCTAAGTGTTTCATTAAGAGAAGAATAAAATTAGACTCACTGGTTAATGGGGCAGTGTATCCAAGGCACCAAGCATGGTGGTCCAGATTATATGCTAGATGTTTTACCAGGTCACTAATATGATCTTCTTTCTTAGAATTCAAGGGATACCCTCGCTATAACTAAAGAAAACTCATTGAGAATAAGGACCAAGAGAGGGAGAAGAAATTGTATTCCTAGTCTTCATAAATTCCTCTATCAGTTTATACACTCCCTCCTTTGGTGGTGATGTCTCGTGTTGTGGGCATACTGAAATTCTCCCACCTTAATCAGAACTTAGACAAGAAGTTTGAAATAAAAACTGCCACAATTATTTTCCTGTTCTCATCTTTGAAAGTTGCAGCCAGCCTGGGAGTACGTTTGCCAAGTTTTCCGCCTGGAGGAAAATTTTGTGACTGGGTTATAAATACATTGATGGATCCAGCTGGAACTGTCTCCTGTAATTTAATATGCAAAGAAATAATCTGAGTCATAGATGGAGACAAGCAGCTCCTTTCAGATAAGAGTGACTTAAGTTTGGCTCCATTGAAGTCTTTCAAGAGCTTTCTTCTATAAAAGAACAAAAGATGACCACAGGCAAATGGGGTCAAAACGTGCCCTTCAAATTTGCATTGAATTGCCTCTCCCAGACTTTGTTCCAAAGCAAGGGGTTTATGCCATTTAAATTCTTCCTTAGTGGGCTTGAAATCAAAGGATAGTATAAAAATGCTTGTCAGTGTTGGAAAGAAAATGGATTTTAATTTCTGCGAATGCATTTTTTCCCCATTCCTTTAAGTTAAATAGCATGTATGTGTACTTACTATGAATGAGAGAACATGCCAGATAAAGTGGGGAAAAGAAGCCACAAATGTAACTTGTGTTTTAATCCTGCACTCAACGTAAGGCTGAAGCTACTTAATCCATATGCAGTTGAAGATGTAATGATGCATTTAATTATTCAGAAGAGCCATAGTATAATAATGCTTTTATTAGGTTAATAGTGGTTTCCATAATAGTTTAATAATTATTAATAATGTTTTTATTTATGTTTTCCTAAGTTTTAACATTTGATAATATGGGCACTGATATAGTTAATCATTGCTATAAAACAAATCACTCTAAAAGTCAGTAGCTGCAAATAATAAGTTATTTATTGTGAATGTGATTGGTTGGACTTTTGAGTTCACTTGAATTTACTCCCCAGTGCTTTTATCTGGACAGGTGACTTCTAGAGTAGTGAGAGAGATTTTAGAATGTCCTAGAGTCACAAATGTACATCTGGTTAGTATTGCAGCTGGGATTCAGAGGTGTTAAGTAACCCCAGAGGTTCTTGATTTCTCTGCAGGAAAGCATTCATGCAGGAGTCAGTACAGATGAGTTAGAAAAAAAAAAAAAAACTTTATTGCTGGTGAAAAGTATACACTCAAGACTGAGCTTAAGAAGTTTCAGAGAAAATTCTTCCTTGGGTCCTAAAACCGTTGATATAAATAATTGCTTATTTTGAGGGGCAGGGTGTTACAGATGAGACTCAGGATGGTTTTGGCCACTGGTGTTTAACAAGAAGGGCAGAGATCTATCAATTAGGATGAGATTTGGCCAGTTTTGTTTATCAAAATAGCCCAATCCCTGAACTCTCACTAGGTAAGCTAAAATAAGAAGATTTACACCTAGTGGCACCTGGTATAAGATAAGCAAAGGGTTAGAGACACTTTGTTCTGAGATGTGCACAGCTGTTTTTCAATAATCTTGGGCAGAAGTAATAGGGACAGCAAATCTTGTGCTAAATTCCTGTTTTACCTCAATGCCTGAGACACCTCTATTGCCTTGCATGTGGCTTCTCACCTTCCAGTACTAACTGAACTTTCTTGCATGGCAGACTTAGGGCAGTCTCCAAGATGCTACACATGACTTAAGGCTCTGTCTCAGAAGCATCAAACTTTAATTACTCAAGTGAGAACTAGACCAAATAAGACTAGCAGGCTTCCACAAAATAATGCACCCAAAAACCACTGCAACACTTTCTCTTTGTCAAGTACACATGACACATTTTCAGAAACAGATCATTTTTGGGGACATAAGTCAAGTGGCAATACACTTACAAAGATCAAAAATATACCAGGTATTCTTTCTTACTATTATAATGTTGGAAATCATCTGTAAGAGAAAAAAAAAAAAGAAAATCTATGAATTCATGATTACTAAAGACACATGCTGCTTAAAAGCTTTTACATAAGCGAGGATATTAAAACAGAAAACAAAATATCCCTCAAGATTCATGAAAATAAATTTACAAATGACCAGAACCTATGAAATGCAGCAAAAGTGTCAGT
>NW_004567129.1:19981618-20015922 GCF_000260355.1 Condylura cristata | reverse complement strand
AAAAAAAAAAGAAAATCTATGAATTCATGATTACTAAAGACACATGCTGCTTAAAAGCTTTTACATAAGCGAGGATATTAAAACAGAAAACAAAATATCCCTCAAGATTCATGAAAATAAATTTACAAATGACCAGAACCTATGAAATGCAGCAAAAGTGTCAGTGTTTTTTTTTTTTTTTTTTTTTGGGGGCAGAAGACGGCATACGAGATGTCGAGCAGTGACTGGAGTTCAGACGTGTGCTCTTCCGATCAGCTGGGCCCACCATGGCCAGAGGAGGAGAGGCCCCAACACATCACTCATCTTCAAGGAGTCAGTTTTTTTTTTTTTTTTTTGGGGGGGGAGGGGGTTAGCATCAATACTGGCCCACACTAACAAACCAGAAAAATCCCAAATAAACAATCAATACTACCCCTAAAACTATTTTAAAAAGTGAGAAACAAATGAGGCCCAGTGTTATTAGAAGGAAGGTTATAAATATAAACAAACGGAATAGGGATCAAAAGACAAAAAAAAAAATCAGTGAAACTTTGAGTTGGTTCTTTGAGATCTATAAAATAAAATTCTAGCTAGGATAACAGGTTCTTTGAGATCTATAAAGTAAAATTCTGACTAGGATAACAAAGAAAGAAGAGAGAATAAACAATTTCAAATTTCAAATGAAACAATTCAAATAAACAATTTCAAATGAAAATGAAAAAATCACCACAGGAAGCACAGAAGTGCAAAGAACCTATGAGATTACTTATGAGCAACTACATGCCAATAAATTTGATAACCTTGAAGAAATAGACATTTCTAGATCAATATATTGTACCAGGCCCAACACGGGAATATACAGATGAGTTGACTAAACCCATCATTAGTCATACAGAAATTTTTCAGAAAATAAAAAACCCAGAACCAGATACTTTACAAATGAGTTTTACAGTCTTTTAAGTAATACCCATTATGCTAAAATTGCCTTTTAAAATGCAAGAAAAACTATCCCCTAATACATTTTATCTTGTTAACATTACCCTAACAACAAAAGCATACAGAAAAAGAACAAGAATATTATAGATCATTATCCCCGATGAGCATCAACACAAAATGTTCAACAAAATACTAGATTCTTCACATGTCTGCATATAAATCTTCACTTTTGAAAGTAAAAGACAATTATCCAATGATTATATCATCTAAAACATAATATATATTAAATTAACATTTACTGCCTTAAAAGAATTAGTATCTCTGTTTCTATGAGTTTAATGGGATTTTACATGTCCAAAAAATATTAATATACCACTTGTTCTCACCAATGTGCTCACCAAATTGTAACTCCACAAATCTTTAAGCCATGAGTGATATTCATAACAAGCCCTAATATCAGATCTATACTGCTCAGTCATTATGATTATTAATGTCCATGGACATTCTAGAACACTAACTTACTCAATCTTACTTGCCTGCAATAATTCCTTCTTCAGTGTGTATTCATGTATCTGCCCCAGAGAACCTTCAAGTCCACACTTCCAAACCTCACCTTATCATCCCTACCCTAAACCACCTTGTTTCTGAAACAATTATGGAAAATCTAGACAAGAAGTTTTATTACACACACTGAGTCACCATCCTCTGTCCATGTGCAATTGCTTATTTCACAGAAATTTATCAGACCATTTTTTACTATGTGCATTACCTATGGCCTAATTCTAGTCCACATTGCCCTTCCATTATTTATTTAATGATCTTCTTATAACATCACTTGAATATCCTCATTTCCTGTGTATGTCATTATGTATATTGCAATTCAAGAGATTTTCCTTTAAAATATACATGAAAATTAAAAGTCCTATTTGTTCATTAGGCTTCCCATTTCAGTTTTCTCTTATACAGAATGTCATATAGTTGGAATCATATATATAAACTTGTTCAATTGGCACCTTTCATGTACCAAGATGCATTTAAATCTCCTTCATGTCTTTTCATAACTTGATATCTCATTTCCTTTTAGTGCTGAATACTACTTACTCCATTGACTGAATATATTACAATATATTTATTCATTCACCGATGTAAGGTCATTTTGGTTGTTTCAAAATAGTGACAGTTACAAAGAAGCTGCTATACACAACCGTGTGTAAGTACCTGTTGGATATAAGTTTTCAATTATTTTGGGTAAATACCAAGGAATGAGATATTGGAAGAAACCGCCAAACTAGCTATAGCATTCTATGCTCCCCACCTACAATGAATGAGAGTTCCTGTTGCTCTACAGACTGGCCACCATTAAGTGGCCAAATCATCCCAAATGTTTGGTTATCTAATAAATATGCAATGGTATCTAACTGTTGTTTTAATTTGCATGACACTGAGCACATATGATAAGGATAATTTTTTCATATGCTTACTCACCATCTGCATATCTTCTTTAACAACACGTCTGTTAGGGACCACTTTTTAATTGGGCTGTTTGTTTTCTTATTGTTGAGTCTCACATGGTTTTGTAAAATGAAAAAATATCACCATTAATAACTATCTGGGACAACAATAATAAACCTGGACTTCCCTTGGAAAATGTAGATTCATGCTTGCTTAAAATCACATCTCATTTTTTTCTTATTCATACCTGAACTACAAATCATTCCCTCCCCCTTAGTCATGAAACCTTCACCCCCAATTTTGTCTTCTAAACACTTACAGTATATTGAAGACTGTTGCTAACTGGCCCCTTTGGTGGTCTTGAACATGGTTTCAATATTTTATTGAACTTCCTTATCATTAACAAAATTTCAGAACTACTGATCATTTTCTAATTTATGAAAGTATTATAATAATTTATTCATGTCCTCTCTTCCATGCTTCTAGCTTCTGTCAATGCTAGAGAACTCAGGAGTTTCATCTTATTCATCTTTGCATTCTCCATACCTAATACACAAAACTTCGCCACATAGTAAGTACACAGTGTTTTTAGTAGTACTAAATCTCAAATTAATAGATACATAACAAGTCTCAGGTAGAAACATACTGCTCACCCATACCTCACTGCCATATAGGACTCTATTTCAAAAATGGTAAGAGATCCATTAGAAAGGTCAAATTTCTAAGAACCTAGTTCTCTTTTTGTAGATTTACAGTATCATTAAGGTTATCAAACAGGGCTTCTCCTATCATCAATATTCCATACCAGCATGATCTATATTTTACAATAGGCAAACCGACACTTACATGGTATTGTCAATGATCGTTCATCAGTTTACATTATGGTTTATTCTTTGCATTGCATATTTTATGGATTTTAAATTTGCCTCTTGAAACAGATATGTATTCACCTTACAGTATCATACAAAATAGTCTCAGTGCCCTAAAAGCACCCAAGTGCTCCCTCTGCTCATCCTTTCTTGCCCTCAAACCATGATCATTTTATCATCTCCATGTCTTTGCCTTTTCCAGAACATCAGTATTATACATACAGTATATGGCCATTTCAGATGAGGTCCCTGCACTAAGAAATACATCTCTATGTTTCCTTCATGGCTTTTAAAGGCTCAATGGCTCATTTCTTTTTAGGTTTGACTTTTACTATGATAATTCTTTAGGAAAGATTCATGCATTATGGCAAAGGTGCCGTAACTTTAATTCCTTTGAACCTAGTAATGAAAGTACATCTTGTGAACTCTCAATAGATACATACACACACACACACACACACAAATCTTGAAATTAAAAATGCTTTCTTCTGAAAAAAATGCACAACTGACAAATGGGATAGTGAATAGTCTTAAAAATAAGACTTAGCAGAGTAAGAAAAATAGAACATATTACCAAGTGCAAACACTCAGCAATCATACCTACAGTATCATTGTTCTTGGCAGTTTGCATTCCCACTGTCTCTAAGAATAAACAATAAGAAGGAACAGCTTGTTCATCTCTTCCTATGCTACCCAAACATATGTCATCAAAACTTTCCCTCTTTAAAAATATCATTAAAAGCATTAAAGATAAATCTGGCCTTTGTGGGTTTAATTATTCAGTGCATTGCATTTTAATTATTTATTAATATTCTGTATTTGACAAACATTTTTGGAGAATTGGGGAGATTATAATAAAAAGATTAATTGACTCTATTAATATTCTGGAATGAGTCTACTTTATGCATCAAATGGATAAAGCACATCCATCTTTTCTGAGGAGACCCCAAGACTAGCTTTGTAACCTTGGGAAAACAATATAACATGTATAAGCCTTCATTTCATCATTAGTAAAATATAGCTAGCAATAAAGTCTTTATCATGAGATAATTTTAAGGATTAATAGAATATAAAGAGATAGCACAGTGCCTGGCACATAATAAATATTTACCTTTATCCAATGTCATTTCCAGATACATAGACATGTTAATATGAATTTCTTTACTAATGGAAATGCCCCAAGTAGGTAATGACATTTGATCTGAGTCTCTCAGTATGAATACAATGCACTCCAGGTAGGCAACTCCAGGAAGCAGGAACAGTGTCAGCACAAAACTGTATTTAAATTCTATCTACTCTTCCTATAACTGACTTACTGCTGGAAACTATCCAAAACCATTGTACAACTTTAGTGGAGTGGGTAAACTCAAAGCAATAATTAGAACATGTTGAAATTTTCCACCATTGTATGAAAATCAAACCATCCAAACAAGGCATTACAAGCAAGCACACAAATTTCCAGACTTAAGAGCAAAACAGATCCTTAAGGAGATCTTTCAAATTTGATCTTATTCCCAAATCTTCAAGATAACAGGGAAAATTTCTGTAACTTGGATAAGCTTTTTGATATTCTTATAAATTTCAAAGGGGTAAGTCTCAGAATCCAGGATGCTTTATCAGCAACAATAGAGCCTGCTGCGACTCTTTATTGCTGATGGACTAGTGTCTGTCAGTTTCTCAAGAGTGACTAAGAAAAGACCAATTTCCAGGTAATGGAAAAGAGATGAACAGCAATTGAGGAATACTGAGTTCTCATAACTATAGCACAGGGCACTCTATATGCAATATCTTATTTAGACTTCACAATAGGATCGTGTGAATGATACTAACAAAGGGTATGATGAAGAAATAGAAGCAGAATGAAATGATCAGTATCATATAAAATGGGCATGGTGACCTTTGTTCTAAAACCTACACTGTCCAACTGAAAATTCCTATCTTGTTCATTTGGCCATGATGTTGTGCAATCTTTATAAGTAGTTACCTGTGATAGTTAACTACAGCATTTTATTTCAGTAGTATTTTCTTATGGAATCTGAGCATCCCAAAAACCAAACACCCAGTAACCCAAGGAACAGAGAGGAGTTCACAAGTCCATATCTGCCTTTATAAAGACAGGGTCACTAGAGCTGCTGCTGTTTTGAAAGCCCTAGCATCTGTCCCTATGAATGAGAATTTGGTTAATACCCCCCAAATCTTATATTACTTGTATAAGCCCACCATGCAATTAGTATAGCATGGGAGGTAAGTACATAGATTTCAAGTCAGAATAAATAAGGTCCACAATTTGACTCTAAAAGGTCACTGCACTTGATTTGCAATAAACTGAGCAATTCAAGAGAATAATTTGATTTTTATTAACTTCAAATTCCTTGTGGGGAATGGAAACATACAATGTACCTACCACATAAGATTGCTGTGTTTTCCATCATTACTCTGCTACCTTCCCCCACCCCACCAACACCACTACTGGCTTGGGGTTATTTTAACATGGCCCCCAGTGCATACTAAATAGTCATATAAGTACTCATAGCTATTTGTATCAAAACCATCACTGTTATATCATAATTGTATGATTACTTGAAACTTTATTTACCTTCAGTGACTCTCAAAAAGGGCATCACTTATAAAGGCAGAGTGATAGCAGGTGTGGAAAAAGTTCTCAGAAAGAAACCTAAAGTATGCCTTTAAAATCATTTCTATTAATAGAACCCAAATATCTGTTAGTTAAGACATGTTTAGCAGAGGAGATAGAGTGAATGGTCAGAGAAAGAGGATTAAAAATAAAGAACAAAATAAAAAGATAAAGAAAGACACAGAGAGAAGGAGGTAGCCTGATTAGGAAGCACTATTTAGAATACGCTAATTACTGGAGACTGAGCACTTCAGGAAAACTGACACACAACCTACAACTCAGCTTGCTGGTATAATTAGCTCTTATTTGCTTTTTATTTTAATTTTAACTCTATTTTCTAATCCCTATAAGAAGGAGAGAGACTTGTAAATTGCAGTTGCATCCCCTAGAGTATTCAGGCTTTACCAGGAAATTGTGAGAAATTAACAAGACACTTATAAACAACAAGTTCATTGGTTTGGTACTTATCAGAATGTTTTCCTGAGGTATTTTTAAAGGATTTCAGTTAGCCATGAAACAGCTTGTTTAGAATTGTTCTCATGTCAAAAAAAAAAAAAAAAATGAGGCAAATGAACAATCCTTAAGTAGAAAGGGATTTTCGCTAACTCAGCTCCCTGGAAGAATCAATACTGTATCATAACTTTTTCCCCTTGTTGAAACAGTGTGGTTTAAAATATAAAGATTCCATTCTTCCTTGGGAAAAGCAATGTTTAAATTTTCCACCTGACATGTTATAGTGTTATATTTCATGTCAAGTTGTTTCAGCCATGGCAAATGATAGGAAGCCTTGGTGATACTATGATACAAATTCTACAGCTTACATTGAGTTATCTTAGTGATACATACCAGCTTGAAAACATACATGGGAAAGACGTACAATTCTGAAAGCCAGAGATAACACCACAGGTCCCAGAGATAGCAATGTCCATCATCAATTCTGATGCAGGGACAAGGTAACAAAGTAAGAGAGTAACACTCATTCAGCTTAATGTAATTAAGAAAACCAAACAGTGTTTTGTTTTTTAAAAGATTTGTTCCAACACACTGGATAGATAAACATAAAATCGACCAAACAGAACCAGTTGAGTAAAATTAAATAATTCCCAAAATGGGAAAAAAAAAAAGTCTAATATCTACCTCAAGCCTATTGTGTGCCAGATGTTCTCCAATACATAATTTGAAAAAATTGTGATTATTTCACTCCTCATTCTTTTCCAAAAAAGGGAAGACATAAATTGAAGCATACAATGTTCACTAAGTTGTCCAACATCATCTGTTCTCATCTAAAGACAACCAAATACCTTTAACTCATTTTTTTTTTGCATGACTTAGAGTCAAAAGCCAAATAATATGAGTTTTGATTTGTTTTGTTTTGTATTTACATACACTTATATCAAGATTTTGTTACCATTGGCTTAAAGTCTTACAGTGATTTTTTAGAGCTGATTTTCTCAAATTTACTTTCCCTTTAAAGTCACCTATACATTCTAGCCAAGTTTTTAATGATCTTTAATAGAGTACCAATTATTCATTTCTCTCCTCAGAAAGCTTCACTGGAATTAGTTCCAGTTTTAAATGGCATCTAAGCAATGAAGAGTTGCTGGTTCAGCCTTTCCATGTTTTCCACTGAAAACATTAGAAACTCATAGAAAGCTTCAACTTCTTCTCCCAGGAAACCAAACAATTCTGATGTAGAGTAATGGGAATCAGTAAATACAGAGGAAACCTAGGTCTAAAAAGGCCCCAAGTCATTTGTGGAATTAAGGTTTTCTGATCTCAGACTTTTGCTCTCAAAATAATACCAATATGAAGGAAACTAGCCTATGCCAGTGCCTGAAATATAGGATGTTTCATGACAGGATTTTAGAGGGAGTAAGAAAAATAGTCATTCAGGTCAGAAAGAACCACTATCGTACCGATATATAAAAGCTGGCTTCATTGAAAAGAGTCTTATGACAGTGAGACAAAACTGTAAGACAAAACTCAAAACTATGAACCATGAGGTTTACTTAGGTCAAAAATGGTCAGGACCAAAAGTGACAAGAATTGGAACCAGACTGAGAATCTGGCAGCTCACATCTGCTATGCAACAAATTGAAGAAATTCACCAGTTAGATAATGCAAGGGAATCCCGATCTCTCTTTACTGATGTTCTTTCCTTGGTTCAGAAATGATGTATTTATCAATGCTGTAAACATTCTTCTACCACTTGATGTGATTTTCAGCTAAATAAGGTTGAGGTATTTCTGATCCAATTAGGGACTTCAATTGTCACATTTACTCTTTGAAGTAAACATCTCTAAAACTACTAGCTAGTAAGTAGCAGCTACAGGGTAGAGCTGTAGATAGAGAGGTAATAGCAGTTTCCAGGTAGGTCTGCAGGAAGGAGGATCTTCTCATCAGATATGCCACCTGCCTGCACATTTAAAAACCTGATGTTCAGGATAAGTCTCTTCAGTCCAGTAGGAAGTTCTAAATAGATACTGACTAGGAAATGTGTTTATAGTTACTTAATACAACCTACTTCCAGCTGTGGAACTCCATAGGCATCCCACCTAATGGGATGATAGGAAAACCCAACTCATAGCCCTTCCTTGTTCAGGTGGCAAAAGTGAAATACGGAGTCTACCCATCCATCATTGATATCGCCTTAGAAATATAGCAGAGTACTATAGAAAGGTATATCAATCAGACAGATTTCAGAGGATAACCGCTATCAGTCTTGTAAATTAGCATGGCTCAGAAAGTTCTATTTTTTTTAAATACAAGTTAATAATATGATATCTGAGTCAGATAAAAATTAATACACAAAAATAAATGCATTCACTATTTTGTTATGATGTAACTGTAAATTTTGCAGAGCAAAAGGCTGTCTTTCTCTGCTTTCTCTGGTTAGCACAGAGCTGGTCATACAGAATCAATAAATATGCATTAAAATACAGACAGTCAAGGTTTTACAACTGAAACTCAGTCCTTAGAAAATGTACCAAGGAACACAAAGTAATTGTCTGATAGCAGTAAATGGGGCTGTAGGGACCAAGGAAGAAAAGGGAGAGGGCACCAAAAACACTTTTACTTTCTTCATAATTTTACCTTAGGCTCAACCTAAGGTAACATGAATAGTAGAGGCAGGATCCTGAAATTGCAATCGATCCCTAACACACTAACTGGAAATTACTCCATTCACTGCAAATAATAAGGAAAAATTGCCAGAGCCAAAGCAAAGCTAAGTTACTTCCTTTTTCAAGAAATAAAGTAACCAACAGTTATAACAGGAACAAAAACAGAAAGGAGTAGGAGAGATATACCTTTTTGAAGTCCAAAGGGATTCTTTTTTTAAAAAAAGATTTATTTGTACATACAGAACTGGGGTACAGGCCAGAGGCTCAGGGGCAGCAAGAGGCTTCACCAGAGATAGAGTGGGGAACAGAACAGGCAGATGGACGAAGTACACTGCTGAGGGGAGCAGCGGGCGGGTCAGGAGAGGTCTGCCGCACCATGTGGATCTCCTCCAGGGCAGGCGGGGATCGAACTCATGCAGAAGTGGCTTTAGCTTCTCAGTGCTGTGCTTTAACCCACTGTGCCACAAGGGAGGTCCCTCCAAAGGGATTCTTATTATGTTAAAAGAGTAAAAAAATGGGGTTTTACTGAAGTTGGGTGAAGACTACATGTGATGTCTTTCAAATAGACACATATGTGCTTTTTATGCATGCAGTGTATACACATATGTATTGTTTAAACTTATAGTATAGTGTGTAATATACAGTATACCTTTGCAAGAACTCAGTGGTAATATCTGGGATTTTAGGGATGGAATGTATCGAATTATCATGCAGTCTTACCTTTCGCCCATGCAGTAGGCTCTTGCCAGGGCATATGGTCATTCAGCCACTACTGGTATACTATCAATAACCAGTATTATTCTGGTATACCAGAATAACCAGTCTTGCAGGTCACTCCTGCAAGACTCCAAACTTTGGGTGGAAGTCCTAAACCCATTCTATCTCTACCTGTTGGGTCCCTCCATTGGAAAATAGTAAAAACACAGAAAGAGTGGAATGAGAAAATACATTATTAAGCCATTCTTATAATTCAAAAGTTTTATTTAGCTCATGCTACTGAAATGTTCCTTTCCTCACCTTTCACTCAAAATCATGTTTTGTTCTTAAAGCTAAAGCAGAATGCAAGTTTAAATTTTTGATTCTATCAGCCAAGATTTTAGTTCTTTTAACACTTTTAGCCTTTCCTTAGTGTAACATTTTCACGATCTCCGAATCTCTCAATATTGGTTCAACTGGGTAATAACTCTTGGTTATTCATGGATCCTGAGAGAAATATATCCTTGGCTATTGGATTTAAGTAGCTTGCCTAAGCCCAGACTGGTTCAAATCTTGATGAGAATAGAAACTGCTTTGAAAAATATAAAGTTCTAGATTCTAACTCTAGAAATTTTTCATCACATTAGGGTACTGTCTAAGTATCAACGTTGCAAAAGTTTCTCAGGTCATTCTAATATATAGATAATTTAGTTGATTTTTTGAGTGCTTAGAAAAGCAGTTATTTAAATAGAAAAGGATTTTTCCAGGGGAGTACCTCAGTGCAGAAAATTTGGCATGGAGAAGGGGACATAAGGTTTAGATTTTTCTGAAGGTAATGTTCAAAATAACATTCCTAAACATTTAATACACAGTAATATGGAGATAATTAAGTGTTGCAAAAACTATATACCTTTTTTAATGCTGATTCAGGTAATAAGTGGTTTCTTCTCCTGCATTAACCTTCAGCCAAGGAGAAGCTATCAATTCTCTAATACTTGCTCATTTCCATTTGAAACAAAGAGTAAGTTGGCTCATATTCAAAACCTAGGGAGCAATAATACCTTAATAGAATATAATCATATTCCCTTATTTCCTTAAGCTTATTTTCACTTGGCTTTTTGGAAAGATATACCAGTTTTTCCATGTAAAATATTATAATCAAAATTCCTTGGAACATGCTCTTGGGAAAAATTTGGTGAGCTTATTACAAATAACAAGTCAATATTGCAGATGATACGTGGTTGTGACAAAACTACAGATATAGCAAAAAATGAATTTATTTTGAAAAAAAAATCACTAGCAATAGCTAAAAGTAACAATTTATCAGTTTCCCCAAACTATATGTTTGATGACTATGAATGGAAGGGAACTTGGTAATGGCTAGAAATGTATGTGGCCATCCTTCTTTGGTAGGCTTTCCCTTTGGAGGTCTCTGTATTCCAACTGGAATGGCCTGAGTTGATGAGCAAATCAGGGAAGAATAAATGAGAAGATGGATTATCTCAAAACTATTGAAGTACCCTGTCCCTAACATACCAAGGCAGGTGAGTTAACTGGTATTATCAAGAGAAAGAAAACCAACACAAGCCAAATTTATCTACAGATTTAACAGAATAGGCTCAAGTGATCACGGAAGGTCCAAAGGTGTATGATCATCAAGTTGGAGACCCAGGAGACAATGTCATGTAAGTTCCAGCAGGAAGGTCAAGTTCCAGATCCAGACAAAATCCAGGCAGGAACTGAAACTGCTATTTCAGTTTTAACTGAAAATAGAAAATAATTAATGCCCCAAATTGAAGACAAGAAGGTAGGGCCAGTGATTCTCAGGCTTGCTGTTCTATTCAGATCTTCAACTGATTGCATGAGGCCCACCACATTTAACAGAAATTTGCTTTACTCAGTCCACACACTCAAATGTCCATCTCATGCAGAAATAGCTTCATGACAACATAGAATAAAATTTGACTAAATTTATGGGCTTTCCATGATCTATGCCATTTCACATAAAAGTTCATCACCACAGTGGGATTTAATTAAAAAAACAGAACATAAAAACTTAGATAGTATCTATTTACTCAATGTTTGAAACATGTATAGTACCTGAGAATTAGTATTTTGATTTTTAATTTTCTGATCTCTGACATGTACTGCTTGACATGTGTTGAAAGCTCATGTCCAATTTACACAACAGAACAGAAAATCTTCACATGTTTGAAAATCCCTATGTGTGGGCTTAAAAATTCTTTAGAAGCTCCTGATTTTGTCTTTGGTTTTCACTCTGCCTTCTGATGTGTTACTGTAATATACCTTCTTGTGTGCCTCTCGTAGCATCTCCTTAAGGAGCTCAGAAACCACTGATATTTAGGGAGCAGGTTTGAAGGGAGCCATCTATCTAGGTCCAATTTTTAACTACTGAGAGTATCACCTACGAACAGGATTCATCCAGCAAGGTCACGGTCATGTGTTTATGAGGTATGCCAGAAACTGTAAGGCTTTGTGTTAAGTCAAAGGAAGGAGAAAGGCAGCCTATAATAAGCATTTTTTTTAAGTTTTTTTTTTTAACAAAGTAAGATGAATCTCAGTAAAATAGGTCAATGAGGCTTGAAATTTGAATTTCCAAAACAGAGAAGAAACTGAGAGATAGTACATACGATAAGGTCATACTAGACAAAATACTGGCTTTAAAAGTACTAAGTCTGTTAACAGAAATACATCCAGAATTGCCACTTAATTATTGCATAACTAATGATTTTCCCATCATCCTTTCTAAGCTTCGGTTATCTCAACTGTAAAATGACTTTTAAATACCTTTCTCGTGGAATTCTTCTGATGACAAAGTAATATTACGTTATAAAAAGAGACAGATAGTAGCACATACTAATGTTGTTTGCTACTCCATCATTAATAGGAAGGTAATCAAGGATGATAATATCATAAATAACTAAAGATGTGCTTAAATAGCTGTGCAAACTCATCAAAGAGCTGAGTGAGAACAGGTTCCCTAATTTCATTCATTCACCTCTGAAATGTTGGGTGGAAATGTGAACATATGCATGATGTCATTCAAATAAACAAACAAAAAAATTGCATGGCCCTCCCTCATGGCATAGGGGGTTAAAGCACAGCACTGAGAAGATAAAGCCATTTCAATATGAGTTCCATTCCCCACCCCGGAGGTGGGAGGTGATCCACATGGTGCAGCAGACCTCTCCTGACCCGCCCACTGCTCCCCTCAGCAGTGTCCTTTGTCAATCTGCCTATTCTGCTTTCCACTCTATCTCTGATGAATCCTCTCACCACTCCTGTACCTCTCACCTGTACTCCAGTTCTGTATGCATAAATAAATAAATCTTAAAAAAAAAAAAGAAAATGTGCAGATACATAAGCTAATAACAGGTTAAGCAGTTGGTAATTCTCAGTAGTATCCTTATTGTGTTTCTTTTATAGACATTATGTTCTACAGAATAAAAAATCTTAAGAAAAACATAGTGACAGTGGTTATTGGATTTGAGAAAATTATTATTCAAGTGAGAAGGAAAATACAAGTGTAGCAATGAAGACATCTGAGAATTGTCCTGAAAAAAAAAAAATTCTCTTTTCACCCATAACCTTCCCAATGTATACTGTATGTGAATTATGTTAATGGTTATTTGAATATCAAATTTATCAAAAGGACATTTGAACTGTTAAACCACATTTAGGCCATAAAAGTATAAGAGGATACAGCTTCATTAAAAACATTTCCCCTTTAAGATACTCATAGGTCAGACATAGAGTTTTTACATTTCTTCCTTAATATATCCTATTAAAAATTCTTCTCAGAAGAATGAGATTGGAGATTGAAGTCCTTAGAATGAATATTCATACAAAAGACCTATTTTCGGCCCTCCCGGGTGGCACAATGGCTTAAAGCACAGCACTAAGGAATTAAGGCCATTTCAGCATGAGTTTGATTCCCACCTGTCCTGGAAGTGACCCACATGGCGCGGCAGACCTCTCCTGACCCTCCTGCTGCTCCAGTGGACATCATCGATCTGCCTGCCTGTTCTGCTTCCCAATCTGTCTCTGGTAATATTCTTACTTCCCCTGCACCTCGTCTATACCCCAGTTCTGTATGCATAAATAAATCTTAAAAAAAAAAGACCTATTTTCTTCCTGTAGCCATTAATTTGCATGCACTTAAAAGAAACAAATAACAACATTATTGTTGTAAACAATCTCAGAGAAGTCTTTTGAAGATGTTTTCTTATTCATATTTTTTTGTGTGTTTGCCCACTTAGTGTTAAAAAATAAGTAACGGAGTAGGTAATACCACCCTGTCTAATCTCAAAGTATATGTACTCCTACTCTTAAATGAGTTACATGTTTCTGAAAATATGTAAGTTCATGGCAATATTCAAAATGTATTGATATATGCTATTACAACTTGCAAATGCAAAGAAAAAGGTAAATTTAGTCAGGAGGTAAAACAAAAATACTGGATGGTTTCTCTTATAGGAGAAATGTAGGAGACCAAAATAAGGGATGGGGGGGTTAATTATAACAAAGTAAAAACCAAAATCATAGCATTTAAGAGTTATTTTTGCTGTACTTTGGTTACTTATATTCTACATATGAAAAAAATGTCATAATTTTCTTTTCCTTCTTGACATTTTACTTAACATTAATCACTTCAAGTTCCAGTCATGTTGCCATAAAAGGAAACCTTTCATATTTTTAATAGCTGAATAATATTCCACTGATACCAATATACCACAACTTCTTCATCCATGAATCTGTTGATAGGCATTAGTTTGCTTCCATGTCTGACTATTGTGAATAATGCTGGTATGCTGAATAATGCTGGTAAGGATGGAGATATATTTTCAAATTAGTGTTTTCATATTCTTTTAATAAATAACTAGAAGTGGTATTGCTGGGTCATATTGGAGTCCTATTTTTGGTTTTCTAAGGAAGCTCCAACTCTTCTATATGGATGGAAAAAACCATGCCTACTGAGAGTTGATAGTTAAAATACTATAAATTTAACACACACAAGCATTACTTGTTATAAAATTCACATATTCTGTATAAAAGTTTAAAATTGAAACAGAAAGATTAAAATAAACGCAATTCTAAAATGATAACAATTTATCTGAAATAGGGCGTGTAGTAGATAAATTAGTATTTCAGACTGAGTTGACTGAATTAGTATTTTTATTCAGTATCACCATTAGGCACTGCATATGATATGTCTTGTGCCACACAGTTCTATGTGTAAACCACAGTGAAATCTTCTATTCTACAGAAGACCTTAATGATGCCAGTTCATCTTCACATAATGCAAATAATTTATGTATTAAGTGTCATTCTTTGATTTCTGCCTGGGATTTTGTAACATTAGAAATTACAAATTAGAGAGAGACGGGGTAAGAACAAGTAGTTTCCCTAAGTGGTGCCTAGTATACCCCTCTGTTAGGATTCTTGTATGCTCATGTTTTCTGAATTATCTCACCACTGAATATCCATTTGACTCTGTAATTCAGCATTTTCTAAACTTCTGTTTTTAAATCAGTCTGTTTTTATTAACACATTCAGCAGCACAGTTTGAGAAATGCTACATTAGGCTGTCAATTAGTTTTAAAAAGCACTTTTATGTAATTGTTTTTAATTAAAATGCGTTATTTCAAGTATCTTGTTCAGCTAATTATAGTTAACACCAAAAATGAAAAATATTAAGTTAATGAATTAAGTAAATACAGTCAGTGGCAAACACTATACCCTCAGAGTTTCTTTTCCTTTTTTCCTTCTTTTCGGGAGGTAATAATCTGCTGAATTTAAACTAGTGAATAAAGAGGGGCTCATCTTCACACTTTATCATTTCAAATCATAATTATTAAAAATCAGGAAATTCAAACAAAATCTGTCAAATTTGATTCTGTCAACTTGGAAGTTTTTATAGATTTAATGTACGTACAATTATAATGGCATTTGTTATGGGAGCAAGGAATTATATATCCAACAATAAAGTTTTATCTTAGAAAATGCTGCTTTAATGCTACTTATGAAAAATAATTGAGGGGGAATGTGAAATAAAAATGAAAAAGATAAATTATAAAATACAGTGTTTTAGGATGGATATACAAGTAAGGAGGAGACAAAGATACCTGTCACAATTAGTTAGAAAGTACTAGGTGCAAAGTGTGATATGTATATATATACACAGTATGAGAGAGACTATGGATGGTCACAGATGTAAGGAATCTGTCATAGAAGTGGGATACTTTATATCTTATGTTGAACTCATTTATCCATTTTATTAGACTGGAAAAGTTACCAAATATTTTTTGACACCCTTTTAAATATGGGTAGGTTCTCTCAGTGGGAAATTGGATGAGAAAATATTCTTGTTTACACCACTGACGTCAATTTCACCTTGGCTCACAACATGGCCTGGTTTTCCCCACCTTAGATTCTTCCCAATAACGATTACTACCCTGTATAAAGGCATCTACCATTTGTCTCTACTACCTTAGTTTATCTATTTCTCTACACACTTAAAATATAATTTGGGGGATGTCTATTCATCCAAGCCTCAGGTTAACTCTGAGGAACAGAGTTGAAGAGATAACAGCAGAAATCAATGATTAGAGAATGGTACAAATGTTTTATAAAGGTTAAGACTTAAATAATGATTGCACAAAGAAGAAATAACTAATATGTGTGCAGGGGTAAAGGAGAAAATGTCTTCTTGAAGTGATAACATAATCCCTAAGGAATTAGGAAGGAGTACATTAGTAATTACAATAATATGATGGAAGTCTATCTGTATTTTTTTCTAGAAGTGATGGAAGGAAGACATTTGGGTATGATACCATGTTGATTGAATCATTCATTATAAGAGAAGACAGATTGTATGTGCCTCTGGTTCCACCAGCCTAATGCAATTTTATTCAAGTTATTCCCAATTGAATGCTGTTATCCCAAAGTGGATCAAAATTATTTATTTTACATGTCACAATGTTATTTTGTTAAGTTTTACTTCCTCTTCTCTCTTATGCCATTATATTCACAAAATATTCTAAGGATTCCTACTTGTAAGATGCTCAAACAGTTCACTTTGACATGCACAAAAAGCTCTATTTTCTCAACAAGATCTCTTTCTTTTACTTATATTTTCATTGTGGTAAAAAAAATTAAAATGAGATCTACCCTCTTAATAAAATTGTATCATAATATATTACTGTAAAATATAGGCATTGTGTCATACATCACATATTTCATCTTTCATTACTAAATTGAACAACACTTTATTTTTCTCCACCCACAGCCTTTGGCAATAATCATTCCATTCTTTAAAGATTCTCTATTGAGGTCCATTCAAAAGATTAAAAAACTACCACTTTGGAATATTTATCTGAAAGTAATCAACATTTTGAATAAGTAGGCATAAATTATGATTAAGCGAATATTATCTCTGTTTAAAAAATTCTTCAAAAGTGAACAGATAATTTGTTCTTTTCTTTTTGGTTTCTAATTGCTCTCTGTAAAAATGCCTGCTTCTTAGATGGCGGAAAGCAAGAAACTGTATAGGAAAAGGAAGTAATTGAACTATTAAAGTTGAAAATCAGGCTTCACTTTTCTTCCACCCTTTGCATTGCAGACAGAATAACTCTGTTTCCCTGGAGAACATTCATATTCTGAACATATACCAGAGGTCAGAAGAATTAGAAGAGGTGATCCATTTATCAAGCTATTAAACAGTAGCTAGTGATTTACCAACCACCAAAGTACACTTCACTTGTGTTTCTTGGATCAGCAGCCTACCTTGTTGGAGATTTTGTACTAACTCTTGCTCTTAAATCTCCTTTCATGTAAAGTAAGTTTTCCATATGGTTCATAAACAATTCAAAGAACAATAAGTTCAGAAATCAAGACAAGGTTTCCCACTGCTCACCTGTCAGAATTAAAGTCTTTTTTATTTTCCTTTTAAAATCTCTAAAGTCTCAACAGACTTATCACAACTACCAGGCTTCTGTTAGACAAATTGGCCATAATGTAAATAAATAGACTCTCACCTTTCAAAATCTAACACTCAGCGGAAAGTTAAGTCTCCCAACCACAAAAGGGAAAGCTGCCCTGAATTAAGGATGAGATCTTCCAGTACAAACAAAATAATGCCTAAATCTGGGTATTTCCTCCCAGAATGGGTAGATAAAGCTAACCTTATGATGATAAATCCAAATAGGTAAGCACCTGTTTCTGATATTTTCATACTCTACTCCTTGGAGTTTCTGGGATTCTAAGAAATCCTAGGATCCACCTAGTGATTCCTAATCACTAGGAATTTGATAATGAGAAATCATAATTCCCAAGAATGCTAAGGAATTTCTGATCATAAGTAATTCTGTATATTTATGACATTTTCAAAATGTATTTTATTATAAATATTAATGAACAGATGAAAAGCAAACAGTGAATACTTTTATGACAGGATTACATTAAATATTTCAGGGGGATTATTGCAGAGAATTGACATAAAATATATGGTGTTTAATAATATAAACAAATATGTTCTGACAAGATTACATATTAAATATTATGCAAAATGAACTCTGACTGATAAGGAGTAATTTGGTAATAAGAAAATAAAAAAAGAACATTACAGCTAGTGAATGTCAATTAAAACTTTTTAAAACTAAAATATAATAGCATAAGTACTTAGTATTTTAAAGTAACTACCATTTAAATTGAAAATTTAGAACCCAAGAAAGCTTGATCATTTTATATTTTAGTCTTAATATTTGTTTCACAACAAATTTTTCAGTCACAGAAAAATTTTTCATTTTGCTTTGATGTTGTTTGAATTATTGTGCATTCATCCAAAATCACCTGCAAGTTGGGTGTGATGATATAGGATATTTCATATAAGCTAATATACTTTTTTTAACAACAAAGATATTTTGTCTACTTGTTCTGATTATTATTTGACCATTAAAATCTGTATTTATTTTTGTGCTACAGCTTTAGCTCAGTTTCTAGTTTCACAGTGGTCTGTTATAGAGGAATGTTCATCTATTCCCTTCACATTTCTACTTTCATTGATCAATGATCACAGTGAAAACCCAAACACTGGAAAATTCCAATAAATATTATTGAATAGTTAAATTCTATAACAAACAGTATTAGCAAGACTAAGAGCACTTCACATAATTATTCATTGAAGTTGTCAATCTAAATTTTTATTTGCCCCCAAAAGTTGTTATTTCTTGTCCCATAGCTCAAGAGATTCATTTTAAGTACATTGTGTGTCTAAAGTTATTACTATTTAATATGTATGCAAGTCTGATTCACCTTTGTCATCAGCAAATAACAGCATGAATATACATTTATAACATGGTGACAGGTAAGAGAAAGATTAATTGATTAGATGGAATTTTTCACCTCCTACAGACTTTTATTCTGTTTACTAGAAATAGCAACTCTACTGTTTAATTCTACATGTCATTGTTTCCTCTCTAGCATTTACTTGCTACAAACTGATGTTTTTGATATAATAGCATTTACATGTTTACAACTATATGTTTATAAAATATTTTTACTGGCAGGATAAAATTACATATTTTCCACTTTCTCCAACTAATTCATCTGGACCAATGGGCTAATATAAAATATATACTATTTATATCAACAAGGTACAAGAAAGAAAAACAAAGAAGTAAGAATTTGGTAGATAGCAAATAAAACTGAAGAGAAATAAACCAGCAAATTCAAGAAGCTCAACAAAATATAAACAGGTCATGTACCCCAAAAAGTCATTCTTTGAAACACAATCATACTGTTGAAAACTGAGGACATTGAAATAACATTGAAAACAGAGAAAAAAATGACAAACTGAGAGATACTAAAAGTTCAATAATGAAAGATTTCTCATCTACACATAAGTAGATGGGGGAAAGTAGCATTTCATTGCCCACCACTTCCACAATGCCCAAAGAAAATAAAGTTATTTTATGTCTCCCTTGAAATGATAAAATGTTGATGCTAAATATACTTTGAAAACATTAAAAATGTATGTTAGAGTAGTCACAATTAATCTATATTATAGAATAGATAAGTATATGGTATTTATTTTAAATATCAAAATGTTTTATGGTATACATAAAATACCACAAGAAATAGCATTTAATATAGAATATATAAATCAAATGGAAATACTAATATTAAAATATGTCCAAAAAGATAGGAAGGTAGAAAGAAAAATCATAGAAGAAAACAAGCAATAAACAATAGAGGTAGAATTAAATCAAAGGTACATTAAATGTAAACTATATAAATATACCTATCAAAAGCTAGTCATTTTAAGAATGTGTTAAATAAAATGACCCAACCACACCTTATTTACCAAAAATTCACTTCAAACATAATAATAAAAGTAAACTAAAAGACAAGTCACGTGAATATTATGGAAAAGAAAGATGAAGTGGCCATATCATCTCAGGCAAAAATGATTTTCAGTCAAAGGAAATTACCAGAGGGAAGCAGAGGACATACCCATTGATAAAAAGGTGATTTCCTAAGAAAAATTAACAATCTTAAATTGCTACATACCTAGTTAGAGAGTTTTAGAATATTCAAGGTAAAACCAAATAGAGGCCTGGATAAATCCACAACAATAATGGAAACTTCAATATTCCTACTTGGTAAAAATCAGTATTAACAGGAATCATCATTCAAAGAATCAGCAATGCTATAAAAATAACTGGACACCAGTACCAATCAGATTACTCTAACTGGTGTTCCTAGGATACCTCACTGAAAACAAGGAAATATACATCCAACTGTATGTGGAACACAAAACAAAACATAAAACATGTCTTCACTCACTTAAAATAGTAGCAATCACATACATTGTATTATTTGATTACTAGGGAATTAAACTTGAAACCAGTTACAATCACTTACCTTTGTATCAACTCTTGGTTTTGAAACTTCTTTCAGTAAAGTAGTGTTCCAAGTAACACATAAAAAACCCAAATTATCCTCAAAAAAAAGGTCACCAGATAGAATTCATCATAATATATGAAGATTAATAAACCATCACATGTGGTTTCTCATGAGAATTCATGATTTGTTTAATTTTTGAAAATGCATAAATATATTTCACAATATTCATTCTGAAGCAGAAAATTCACAAGATCATAGCAATTTACTAAAAAAAAATTGCTAGAACTCAACACTCATTACACATTGCTAAAAAAACCTGCCAGCAAATTAGAAATAGCAGTAATTCAACTTGAATCACGATAGAGGGCTCTAGCCAAACCAGACGGAACCAGAAATAATAACCTCACATTTAATGACTGATGAAATGCTTTTCTGTTAAGCTTAGGAATGAAGCAAGGGTATCAGTTCACATTAATTGCAAAAAGCTACCATCCCTATTACCTCTAGCCAGTGCAAGACAATCAGATAATACAATGAAAAGCATATAGATTTAAAATAAAGAAATAAAACTGCCTTACTTGCTGATGACATCACCTTCTGAGTGAACATCCTAGAGATCCTAAAAACAAAACACAATAATAAAATCTTGCAGAATAAGTGAATTCAGCAAAATTGTAATAGGTGAAGGTCTAATTCTATAGATTAGTAGTGCAGTTGACAAGTATAAACTGAAATTCCAAAATAACATGACAAAAATGTTTAGAATATTTTAAAAATAATATTTAAATATATTCAAGACAAAAATATCTGCATTTCATAAATATGTAGAAATGGTGTCCTGAAAATTGCAACATAGTAAATCAAAGATCTTAACAAATGGAGACATGTGATGTGCCTACAGGTGAAAACGCCATTTCTACCAATTTTTTTAAAATTTAAATGAAAAAAATTCTAATGAATCACAACAGAGTGTTTGTATAGATGCAGAGAAGTTCAATCTAAATTTTATTTGGACGTAAATATAAGTGCCATCACGGATACAGTAAGAAGCCTGTTTCCCTCCGTCCACAAAGAACAATTAGACAGCTAGATACAAGCTAAAATAGCTTTGGGGAAGTTCAGCAGCGGACTGAAGATGCTTCAGCACCACATCAGATCAAAGGCCTTAATACTTCACACACCCAAAAAATAATTTCACCTGCCAGGTCGCTGACGCTGAGCGCGAAGGGGAAACCGCTACCTTCAGAGTCATCGCCACAGGGAAAGGCACGACGGGCGAAGGACCAGCTTCCCCTGCTTCTGGGGCGCCAGGAAGGCCCACGTGGGCTTCACCCAGAAAGGCACTGCTGAGATGTCCAGAGACAGGTGGGCGCGAGGAAGCAAGGCCGAGGCCACAGATACCCGCCAGCCAGTGGGAGCGACCCCTCTTCCCAGGGCCCAGCTCCGCAAAGGACTCCGACACCTGAAGGCCGCTTGTAGACGCCATGGACACCTGTGTCCTTCCTGAGCGGGGGGCTGCCATGTGGTGGCATAACACTGCTTGCAGGTGACAACAGCCGTTTTCGCCACTGAGGCAACCAATTGGCGGCTCAGTTGCCTCGGCTGCCTGTGGACCTCGCGCTGGGGGCCCCAGGGGTTGTCCATCGTCCGCAGGCCTCAGCTGCCTGAAGCCCCAGCGGGCTCCTTCCCAGCTGCCACGGCCTGGTCACCCCAGACGTCTTCCCTGCCCTGAGGGAGCCCAGAGCGCAGCCTTCAGGCTCTCAGCAGGAGGCAGCGGAGGCGCCCAGGGCTGTTAGGTGCCCGGATGTGGGGGGTGGAAGGGGCGTGTCCGCTCACCTGTGCTCACTCACGGTCTCTCAGCCCCCCTGCGCATGCGCAGGGTCGTCCCTAGGGCTCTACTGCTCACAGTCCTCAGCTGCCGACTTCTTTCCCAGGCCTGCGCCGTTGTTAGAGCCTGGCAGCATTTGTGCTTTGTATCATAGTGGCTGTGGCGCCCAGGACGGACTTTATGGGACTTATGGCTGCCCCGTCTGGGTCTAGAGGCACTGAGTGGGCGACCCAGGCTCTGAGTCTCAGGTGTAAGGAGACCCAGAAATGAGAGCTGCTTGATGCCAGGTGGAAGACATGTTCTACTTGGAACTAAAAAGCTCAGCTGTTGCTGCCTGTCTTGTTCTCGCTGGCTTTGCAGTTGCTGGAAAGGCCCCAGCGGCTCATCCTCCTGGGCGCCGAGCTCTGAGGCTCGGAGCACACTCCGCACCTTCAGAGCGAAGGTCTTGAGGAGAGCAGACGAGTGCAACAAAACCCGGTGGCCAAGAGCCGTTCCAAGGCTCTGCAGCTGAACTGCCCACAGCGGGCCCTGGGCAAGGTTCGCAGATTCTCACCCCATGCACCCCGTGCACCCCTCAATGACAGGGCCTGCGGCTGCAGCAGTTCACACTGGCGAGGACTTGCACATGTCTGGATAGGGCCTGTTGTTCTCGGTTGCTGACCAAGTGGTCCATTACGCGGATGGCAAGGAGAGAAGGAAGACGGAGGCAGACTACTCCGGATAGGTAGGTGGCCGTTTATATAAACTAGGGGAGACTGCGGGGGTGGTAGACAGAACACACATTCCAAGGGCCCTGGAGGGAGGGAGAGCCCGCCTGAATTCAGCAGCGTCTCAGACTCGGTCCTCTGCCTGAGCCCCTTCAACATTTTCGCCCTATGACTGGCTCTTGTAATCCAGTTTGCTTCACTTGACCCATCTTGTGCAGTTGAGCAGTTATCAAGTGGTGTTGCTAGCATGGACGTGGTTTGCTGTTCGCTCTCTGATTGTACAATCCTAGGAGCTCCCAGCCTCGCATATGGGGTAAATGGAGTCCTGGTTTGAGCGTTCAAGTGTATTAAGACCAGCGCTTTAATTCACCCATCCAGCGTCGTTTTGCCTGCTAGTGATTTAATCTGCTGCTTTAATATCCCATTCTTCCTTCTGTCAACTCTACTGCCTGTGGGTTATAGAAGGGGTGAAAAAAAATCCACCTGCCTGATTAGTAGTCACAGGAAGGGAAATCTCAGAAGCACAAAAATGAACAGCATTCTTTTTGATGAAGGAGATTACTGATGTATGTGCTATACTCTGTATGGTCTGCCTGTGGTTATGACAAGAGACAGCTTTCATTTTTAGGGGAAGTGTGGTATGCTTAAAGGTAGCATTTCCAGTGTTTTGTTTTGTTTTGTTTTGTTTTGTTTCACAGCATGGTCTTGCAGAAGAGGGGTGACTAAAATCAACAGATATGTATTCTATCAGAACTCATTAAAAAAAAAACAAGCTGTTTAATGAATATAAAACTTCAAAGGTTCATTAAAAGGAGAAATCAGCTGATTGTAAACAGTCCTAGATCAGAATTTCCCTAAATGTGTTCTGTAGGAATATATTAAAACAATCTCAGGGGTTTTTATAAGCATATTGGAGTTAGATGACCTCTGTATCTCTACTATCACGGGAGTGAGATCTCAGTCTCAGTCTTAGCCATGCCAATATTGCCTACACCTGCTACAAAGAGCATTGTGGAATGTATGTAGATTTGAAGGTTACAGATTAGGGTAACATAGAGAAAGCATCTAAGGCTTTTCTACAGTCACTGTCACAGGCTTCTTGGCAAGCAAACTAGGTGACTTGGTACAATAGTCAAGGGATTTGCTTATATTCTTATTTCATCTAAACACAGCCCTTGCCTGGTTTCCCAAGTGGGCATTTCATGTCTCTCGTGAAGACTATTTAAGCTTCAAAGAAAGGATCACTTTTCACCAGTAACAGATACTGAATGCAGGTGTTTCAATTCCATTGGTTGCTTTGGAAAAATACTCTGGGGTAGCTAGACAAGGCAAATGAAATACTGCTGCTCCCATCTCATTGTTTTTGCCAGCAGTTTTCAAGTTCTATTAGAGATATCTAATCTCTCACTACCACTGAAGACCAGATCATTTGAACTTCACATTATCTTCTGTAAATTTCTGAGGTCTCTTGAGGACATGCCAAGAATTTGTGAAAAATGGGCATAGCAGATGTCCAGAGAATGTAGAAAATAGTGAAGGAGTAAATTGAAAGGGTTTTATACATCTAATCAAAGGATAAATATTTTTTGAATGGTTGACTTTATATATGCAAATTGGCTTGAGAAATCCTAGTTATGACCTAATGAATGTATGAAGCACCTTGGAACTCAGCAGTCACAGAGCATTTGGCCTCCCCTAAGAGCAAGCTCTGAGGTGCTTTTCTGCAAAACATGACCTGCCTAGAGCTAGGTGGTAAATAATTAAGACATTGAGAGAGATATGGTGACTCTCACCTGGCTTCATCTGTTCAGATGCCAGTGGGCTTTCAGACTGTAAGGCTCTGAAAGAATATTCTCTTCTGAAGACTTCCACCTAGGAGAGAATCAGTAGGAAGTAAAGCAATTATACTCATTGTGTAACTTAATGACACAATGTAATGTGTCTGCTAAGTGGATGTGAATATATGTGGGTCATTAAAGCAAGGTTATGGATCTGAAGAAAGCAATAACCAAACTCTAAAACATTTATGACAATATTTAACAAGCTAATATTAAACAGACTTTTAAGAAGTTTAAGCAACTTCATGTAATAAATGGATTTAACCAAAAAGAAACAGCAGCTCCAAAAAGCAACAGTCCAATCAATCTTTTTCTCATTTGGTAATAATTTATTTGTATTATTCCCTCAGACTGTGAACATATGTGTTTATTTCTGCTTTGATGTATTGAAACTCATTACCAAGGGTTTTTTTCCTAAATATCCTCTGAAATATTTATATAAATTACAGACATAACAATACTGTTTATAAATTGACTTTTATTCTTTTTTTGTCCCTGCATCCCAGTCTTACTGAGTTCTAATTTCAGCATCTGATAATGATGCTTCTGTAGGGGGGACAGGGCGATCTCAGGGTTTAGAACTCTCCGTCTGTACTAGAAAGCTGACATTTGCCACATAATATTTTTTGGTCATTGTCCACTCTGTCAGGACCATTATGACCTTATGTCTTAGCAGCTGATTTTACTATGAAGTATTAATACCATATGCTTCTTTTCACCAAACTGAGGTTTTTTGCATTTTAGCTTAATACACCAGTCAAGAAAATATAAAATTATGCTTTTTAATCTTTTTTTAATTGTGGAAAATACATAGCATCATAGCATAATATATATCACTTTAACCAGTTTTGAACATATAGCTCAGTGATGACCACCTTTATCTCCACGAACTTTTTAATCTTACAAAATTGAAACTTTGTAGTCATTAAACAATAACCCATTCCTCTCTTTCCACTTCACCCCTACAACCACCATTCTGTTTTCCATTATCTAAATGTAACTACTCTAATACCTCATAATACTTCCCTATCACAGTTCAGTTAGTACAGTACCTTCAAGGTATTCCCATTTTGTTGTATGTACCTAGTCATTCATTCTTTTTAAAGTTGAATAATATTCCATTAAATATACCAATAAATGTCACATTTTTCCTATTCATCCATTCATAGATATTTAGATTGTTTCTATCATTTAAATGGTGCAAATAATGCTATATAAATATTTGTTCACATGCCTATTTTCCATTCTTTTGATTAAACAGAAATAGAACTGCTAGAATTTACACCAATTCTATGTTTGTATATTTATTATGTTTTAGAAATGCTGTGCGATTTTTTTTTATAGCTCATGATCCATTTTTATATTCTTACCACGGATATATAGTGGGTCTACTTTCTTCACATCCTTGTTAACACTTATTTTCCTTTCTGTTTCTTATGTGTGTTTGAGGGGGAGGGGTGTGTTTTAAAATCATCCTTCCTAATGGTGTAAGGTGTGATCTAACTGTAGTTTTAGTTTGCATTTCTCTACTGTTTGGAGATGGCAAAAAACTTTCCTTAGAGAAGTGTCTATTCAAATTCTTTGTCCATTTTTAAATCAGGTTTGTTTGTAATTTGGTTGTTGTCAACTATGTTTTTTAAATGATTCTCCCTATTTTAGAGTTTCTAAATTAATGACTTTGAACTTTCTTAACAATAACAAATGAGATTTCCCTACAAAAAATTTTCAAAATCATCTTTTTGCAATTTTAAGCATTGATGTACACACTGTGCTAAATAAACTAAAATATTTTAAGTTGAACTCAACTTATGTCGGCATCATTAGCCATATAGCAATGAAATTATGGTCAGTCCAGTTCCCTTTACAATCCCTCCAAAGGAGATAAATGAGAACTAGTAGTTATTAGTTATGTCTTGTAAAATAAAGAGTTGACATAAAATCACTATTGCTTTAGAAATGACATGGTTAAATTTTTAAGGACAGTCTAGTAAAATGCAGCAACATGACTTCATAGAACCTACAGCTTCTTTGAAATCTCCAATTAGACACCTTTCTGAAAAAGCACAATATCTAAAGTAGAAATCATCCTTTCCCTCCAAAACTTGGCCTTCATTTCCATTCTCCTTTTAGGCAATATAACTAGTTTGACTCCCTTATGTGCTTAAGTTAAAAGTTTCCCAGACATCTTAGACCTTTCTATACTTGCTCTTATCTCTCTTATTCTAATCCATGGATGAGTTCTAGCCCACAAACAGCTCACAAATTTATCAACTTTTCCCCATCCCTTTTGATATTGTCATGTCCTGGGTCATCATAACTGGCATATTGAATCAATTTGATAACTGGCTTCTCTGATTTCATGTTTGTCTTTTATCAGTCCATTTTCTACATCACAGATCTTGTAAAAATATAAAGCCACTAATGTAACCCTCTTATCTAATAAATTTTTATAATGTCCTCAATGCCCTTAGGATAAAGTCAAAAGCTCTGATTTAACTTGAAAGGAACATTATAACTATGCAATGCTTAAAAAACAAAACAAAATAAAACAAAACAACTCTCTTCATCCCTCTTTTCTCTTCATACCACCCTATAGCCTCACTTAAGTTCCCCTAATATATCCTTTCTACTATAGCTCCTTATATGTGTTGTTATCTGTGCCTGGAATATACTTCACCTCTTACACCTTTGCAGAACTGACTATCAACTTCCACATAAGTTGTAAATTAAGAAGTTCCCTGGTTATCTTTTCTTGACTCACAAATCAAAATAAAATGTTCCACCTCTCTAGTTTCACTTATGATTCTTCTAAAGTAATTTATACAGTGTGTTATATTTTTAATTTCTCTAAGAATATACTAGATTCATGTTGCATAAGTATAAGTAATACATCTGTTTCATACATAATATCATTCAACTCCCTAATTTAATACTTGGTATTATGGATTGAATCCTGTTCATGCAAATGTATCTCTTGAAGCCTTAACCTTCACTCATAATATGACTACATTTGGCCAAATAGTTTTCAAAGTGGTAATTGTAGGAAAAGAAGGTTATGTGGGTGAGCCCGAATTCAACCTGACTGGTGTCTTTATGAGAAGGGAAAGAGATAGTTGAGAGCTACCAAGCAGTCTGTGACCTGCTGAAGACATATGCTAGGATTGGGCTTGATTTAGGCTGAAATGGTATTCACAAGCGTGAACATGTATAGGCATGACTTTGCATCATGCTTCACTGAGCAGCAATAGAGCTAAGCAATCTAGAGCTCATACACCCAGCAACTAGTCACCTTATCCACAAGTTCCCCATATTAGTTTCCCCTTTGTTTTCACTTATGCATATTACTTTCAGAATCCAGGAGGCTAACTCAAATCCAAATGTTGGCACTTGCAGGTAGATTTACAAGTTGCCTTTATTTCATTTTCCTCCTGCACATCCTAGGGTTATTGGGAAGATTATATGAGGTGATATTTGATACAACTGGCACTGTTCTGAGAAATGAGAAGATACATAATTAACTATGGTTTCTGATCTTCCTCTTATCTTAGAGTTGATGGCATTTAAGGTTAAATAATTGAAAGTGATTGATTTCATTTAAAATAGAGCAAATAACAACAACATTCTATTTGGATTCCTGAGAAATGATATTAGGGAGCTATTGAAATTTGTGCACTGAGAAATTCCATGATAAAAATTCCATGGTGAAAAAAATGATATTTGAAGAGTTATATTTTGTTAGCATCATAAAAGATAGATTGGAAATAAATATAGGAATTGGGAACATGAAAATATAGCAGTTATGGAAGTATCTATAAGAATAATTTGTCAAAATAATACAGTGCCACAAAGGATAGAATTTCAGCATCAGAGTAGCTTGGAATTGATTACTTTTCAGATGAGAAGAAAGGCATCATAAAGTTGTATACATTTAGTTCCAAGAATAACTGCCCTGGAATTTATTCCAAAGAGAAAGTTCTTTGTCCTTGGATCAAATAAAGGAAGAAAAAGAAGATAAGTTATTTTGGCAGAAAAGAACTGAATATAGCTTTGTCTGCATTCAGAACTAGATGAAGGTAGGTGAAATCCAAATTAAAAAGATAAGTCATTTCTACCATATATTAAGTATCACTGTATAAAAGCACTTAGGACACAAAGATAACTCATAATATCTTCAGTAAGAGTCTAACTTAAGCTCCCCCTCTCTTCACTAACCCATAAGAAAAGTCAGATCTAAAAAAAGCATCCCCAAAAGAAGTATTATCAGAAACTAATTAATCATATTTGTGTTTAATGACATGTTACACCATTGTCATTTTTGAGGAATACAATCTACTACCTTTAGAAATAGCCAACCTAATCACTACCATAGTAGGTTATAACATTCCATTGTGAAGTGGTAGAAATAGCAGGGGATGGGAGAGGGAGGCTCCCATTTCTTTCAAATGTTTCACTGCTTCTGAAAATATCTCATATTTTCCTGACATTCAGTATTCCAGTTAACAGTTGGCACACATATTTACAAAGACATTCAGTTTCCATCACTCCCAGATATTATGATGTACACAATGAATGATAAAGTATAATATAGCTAACTTGGGCTCACTGATACCTACACTTAGTGATTCACTCCCGCTCACCAGCTTCCTCTAAGATTCAGATTTCTGCAAAATTATAAATCAATTTAACTTGTGGAATTCTTTATTGCTCACAAAGGGAGAAGTTCAATCCCTGATCCCCAAGGGCTTGCAAGAGCCCTTAATTAAAATGCATTGAATTGTACATGCGGCGGGAACAGAGAATTCAGATCCAATTGGAATGTCTTTGTATATATTCATTTGAAATGGGCACACACAGCATAATTGCATTATGATAGCAAAGCATTATTCCTTATCAATAGTGCTAACTGGATTCTGTTTGGGGAATAAAATTAATTGCCCTGCACTTCATTGAGTCTGAAAACATGAGCTGGGTAACTTTATTTTGATTGCTTCTTGGAAGGTGATTAAAAGTAGATAATCATGTTGTCACAAAGGCCAGTACACAAACACAATTGAATAAGCCATGAATGGTGAATGTGAACACTATTCTGATTGGGGGTTTCAGCTATGAAATCCATTAGATTCAGTGCTTTTGTTTGAGCAGCTGTTGATCTGCAAATATATTCAGTGTAAATGTTTATATTAAACATTTAGACACAGTGTGCAATTTGCATTGTTTTAATCCAACAAAATATCTGCAACCACCCAGTTTTACATCAACTTGCTTTATAACAGATCCAAACACATTGTCATAAAGTTTTTTCCCCAAATAAGCATTGTATAGCTGCATACAAAAGGAACCAACTCTAGTATTTTGGTGAATTCTCACACATTAGCTTTCTGAAATGTTAGAGGCAGGTTCCTAGATGTTAAATGCAAGTGTGTGTCATTCTAATCAAAGGTGCTGCCAAGTGACATGGAGAAGTGAAGATTATTTGGAATTTACTACAAAGAAAGATAATTTAAATGTAGTCCTCTAAACAATGTTATTGTATAGTGAAGCCATGTGTGTGGGTTAAATGTATTTTATTTGTATTTGTACAGAGAACAGGTTAGCTCAGTATTGGTGACTTTGTAATGTCTGAAGCATGTGGTAGTAGGTTACAAAATAAAGCCAAACATACAGCAACACATAGCTGATCCTGACAATACATGACCATACCTTCAATCTTCCTTTATGTTTGTATAGACCTACTATCACTTTAAATATCCACAATCCTTTTTCAGAATAATAATTTTAGATTTGTTCAACCAGTGAAATATATCAAAACTTCATTTGGACTCTCCACTATAGCATGCTTGGATTTGGGAGTTAAACAAAAGCTATGTCAACCTTCTGCTTCAATATAACCTCTTTTATGCTCATTTTAATCGCTCGTAAAAATAGAAATTATTTCTACCACACAGGCTTTCTGTGAGGTTGGAATGGAACCTTGAATTACAAGAGTTATCTGTATACAGTAAGTGAGTAATACATAACTTCTTCCTTCTTCTTGCAGTCTTAGTATGCTTTCAAAAGAAGGAATTGACCTATGTGATGTCTTATAGTGTGCTACAGCCTTTTTCGGCTAGAGGATGGCACTATTTATTTTGCAGGAAAACAAATTTGATCAGAAAAAACCATAATTTAAAAAATATTAAACAAACTTTGGAATCAGCTGTTTAAGGGGCAGAAACACATAGTGCTTTATTTTGCTTTTTCTGACCTTCTAATGCACCAGATAACAGTTGGGGCAATAATAGCCAGTACAAAGCCAAATGAATTTTCTGAAGGCCACAGCTCTATGGAAGAACAATTTGATGCAGTTACCTGCTTGAAAACAACTCTGACCTCATTTCCCATCACTGCTGATGTGGACAATGGCAGCACACAGAGTGGGGAGGGGTGGTGAGCTGAATGTACCCCTTTGGCTGTCTGTGTCTGTTTTCAAATTACATCTTCCCAGACCTTTGACACAAGGTTCTCTTTTATTGTTTGCCTAACAGTTCCCGAAAGTGCTTCTTATTGTGTGTATCATAAGGAAGCCATAAGCTAAATGAATGACTTCTTAAACAAAACTATTTTTCAGAAGCTATTTCAGCAGTATCACTGATGTAGTAAACCTTTAACTCTGCCTTTGATAACTAATGTTTCCTCTAATTTCTCCTTTGAAGCCTCCATAAATAGTTGGTGATGAGTTTAATAGAGGTCAAATGAATGGAAATTAAGATTTTGACCTTAATACTGAATTCATAGTGTATCCCCAAAACTTCCATTGAAGAAACAATGCCACACTATGCACTAGGAAAGAGTAATTGAATGAATGGCATTAGAAAATAATGCTAACTATATCTGGCATTTGTATTACACCTCATAACTTTGCAGAGTGTAATGAAAATGGATTGTTTATTTCAGTGTATCAGTTGTTGTGCCCTGATTCCACAACCACATTGCTTTATGGGGGAGAAAACAATACTTCACTATTTTGCTGCAGCCTAATTTTCATATTTTTCTTGAGACAATTTTTAAAATAAATTGAATTGGTGACTATGATAGTGATTATTAAAAGGGAATTAATTCCTTTAAGGTTTCAGGGGTGGCATCCCTAACATAGCAATGTGTTGAAATGTGAAGAGTGCTAAGGAGATACTTGTGTTGAAGTTGGGAGGACATTCCTAGTTAAGGGAAAGATGAGAAGTGAGGTACCAGGAAAGACAGGCACTAGAGGAAGTTGGCTGTTGAGGAAGGCAAGATGGAGAGACAGAAAAGCAAGGTAGAGGGGAGAGAACTACTGAGTGAAATAATTACAGTGAGTGATGATAAACTAAGAGATAAGAAAGGTGAGGGGAGGGGGGAGAGTGCAAATTTAGGAAAAAGAAGGATGGGGGAAAGTAGAGACAGGGAGGGAGAGAGGAGAAAGGAGGCAGAAAAAACAGGAGTGGGATTGAGTTGGAAAGGATAAGAGATATAGAACTAGAACATTCAGAGTATTCTCAGCCATATTTAGATTTTGGATGTTCTGTAGGGGAAATATTCAGAAGAAAGAGGATAGAAGAAAGGGAGGATGGGGGGTGGGGAAGGGCGGGCAAATAGTGAGAGGAAAAGAAAGATGCCAGATGGCACATGTTTTTAAATAGTCTTTGAGGAGAGGTGATACCTTCCATGCACACATGCTTGGCTTCCAGGAGACAGGTATGGAAAGAAGTCTTAAGTCTGAATGCAAATTTGGTATTCATCCATTCATGCTTTGCCTAGCTGTTTAAAATAAAATAAAATAATAATTCCCTTTAAAAATGATTTCATGAAGAGCAGTTCAAGTCCACATTTTCTGACTAGGTATCAAGTTATAATTATTTTTAGGTTGAAAAGTTTTAGAGAAAGTACAAGAGCAAAACTCTCAGAGAAATATCCTCAGGGAGGTCACATTGCATAAAGCCTTTCTGCTGAAATTCGGTTTCACAGTTAGGACACAGCAGAGCCAATTATCTAAAGATTTATTAGCAAATTGGTCTGTCTGATAAAAACAGGACATAATCCAGTAACAAAATTCCATGTTTTATGCCTAAACTTTCAAGCACTCTTTCTTTTGAAAACATCGATTCTAAGGCTAGAAACATCCTCTTAATAACATTAATCAATATACTGTTACTTGTTTAAAACTTAGGAAAAGAAGATAGTGGGACATATCCTGACATTTGAGGTCCAAACTACAATAAGCAGTAGATGTGACAAAATAGAAAAAAAAATAATAAATAAAGACTTCCTCAGTCATTTTCTATCCAAAAAGTGCTGGGAATAAAGAAATTAGAGAAGATAATCTCACCTAAATATCTTCTCATTGCTTGGTTTTATTCATGTCTTCACTTGTCTTATGAGTGTGTTGAATAAGATACGTGACTCTCTAAATTATTTTTCATAAAGTACCACTGAGGGAAACTAGTAAAATGCAAATTCTTTGTCCTCTTGCGAATGTACTCTGTCTCAATAGTACTTAACTCTGATAAGATTAGTACAGATTTTTGGAAAAGGCAAAGTTTAAGGTCTTTTCTGCTCAAGCATTCTATGGTTTAGTAATTTTATTTCCATTTCTTTCTCTGGCAAGAGTATATTTATTGTTCAAGATTAATCATGCCCATTTAATTTTTGGCCATGACCAATTATAAAAATCATGTTGATTTTTCCCCAAACAAAATGCATTCACAGTATCTTTATATATTTATGATATGACTGAAATAGTGGATTGGATTAAAAGTCTTATGCTTGAGTTTTTTTTTTTAAATTAAGGTTTTAAAGATTTATTTTTTTATGCTTATAGAGCTGGAAACAGTCCAGAGATGTGGTGGGTGAGACAGAGTGGGGAACAGAACAAGAACAGGCTGATCCACTGAAATACACTGGTGAGGGGAGCAGCAGGCGGGTCAGGAGACATCTTCTGAGCCATGTGGGTCAGCTCCCTGGCTGGGGATCAAACTTGTGTTGCAGTGGCTTCAGAGAGCTTTATAATGTGGTGCTTTAACTTGTTGTGCCACCAGGGAGAGCCCTAAATTAAGGTTTTTATAACTTATTTCATACCAATATATTGAAGTTATCATTTATTTAACACCTATACTAAACCAGGCACTGATATGGATGATAGAGCTTTGTTCATGATGTTGAAAAATATAAAGTGTAGATAATATTGTAAAAGGTATAATTTTATTAAAATGGAATGATTATATTTAAGAAACAGTAATTATGAATTCAATAGTGAGATAGCATCTGAGAAGACTCTGGCTTCTTAAAACAGCTGTGCACTTTT
>NW_004567129.1:19975128-19981383 GCF_000260355.1 Condylura cristata | reverse complement strand
AAAAAATGGGTAGGCCAGAAGGTGTGTGGGAGGTTGAGAGGATTCACCAAAACGAATGGGGAGCAGAACAGGCATATCTGTTGAACACGCTACTGAGTGGAACAGCTGGCAGGACAGAAAAGTTCTGCAACACAGGGGTTAGCTCTCTGGCCAGCAATGATTGAACTCATACTGGTGATAACTTGATTGATCTTTAAACCCTGTGCCACTCGGGAAGCCCAGAATTGGTTGAATTTGGATGGGTCAGATGGGATGTATTTGGAGAGATCTACATTTTGTGGAAATGAATTAGGATATGTGCATATGAATAAATGCTTCTTCAAGACATGCAAGCTAGACAATCTGAAAGCCTAGCATTAACATAAAGCACATAATTGAAGCAAAGCAATAAATTTGTGACTCATCTTAGCCCAACTTGCTCACTAGGTTACAGAAAATAAAGTGTTGCCAATGGGAAGTAAGACATATTGGAGTGCCTATATATTTAATGTTTTGACATCTTCCAATCATTTTGATTGTAGAATGTTGGCATCCAGGTAGAGATAGAAAAAATAAAAGTAGTGAAATCCAGTATTGAGGGTCACTCTATGCCAGGCATTGTTCTGAACACAATACATAAATTATCTAACCCAATCTTCAAAGAAATTGGGTTTAATATAACTATGTGTTTTGCCCAGGGTTACACAGCTAGTAGCAGAATCAACTGTAACCAATTTTTTTGTTTTTGCCTTGACCATCAGACAGTAAAGACTGCTAGCATAAGACATAGCCCTACAGACCTAACCTAGATACAGATGGTGTGTGTTTGCCATTTTAAAACTTCTCCTCAATTCACAGAAAGAAAGCACAAGAGAAAAGAAGGCAAGCTAATTAATAGTTTTCTCATATCAAAGACCGTCAGAATCTTTCACTTGTACTCAGAATCAGAGTACCCTTCTGAATGTTCCATCCATCAATTCACAGCATGAAAACAATCAAATTATAGTCTTTGAAGAAAAGGTAAATCCAACAGGAGATTGATGTTTTTTTTAAATGAGCAGAATTTGCTGAGCTAGCCTAGAGAAAGCACCACATTATTAGAGTTGTAGATGCCTGTGTAAGGGTGGCATCTGCAAAGAGCCCCAGTGAGAAGATGTTTTTCAACTACAGGCAAGCTGTTCAGCTCTCACAATCAGGCCGTTATCCAAGAGTCTAGCTAACCTCCACGTAAACATGTGAGCTGTGAGGTAATGCAGTGTACAGAAATATATGCCATGTTGTCAGATTTACTCATTTGCTGATCACTGTAGTAGCCTGACCCATCACCACTGTAAGAGAAAAATAAAATAAAAGTTATTTCATCACAATGCATGTTTTATGATGACTCTATTCCAATAAATATCTGTAGTATAAATACAATAGAGAACCCTTACCAAGATAATGGCAAGAGACAGAAATAGCTTGCAAGTGATAGCTTCAGTGAATCATGTCGAGGCAACTATAGTCAACACATTTCAGAACTCTGGAGATTAAAAGGACTTGAAAGAAACACCTAGTCAAACACCCTCACTTTACTACAAGAAGGGATCACAGAAGGTAATTAACTTCAGCTAAGTCACTGAGAAAACTGGTAATGCAACGGATTAGGATGAAGCACTGCAAGCTGGCTGCAGCCGCCTCAGTGCAAGTTCGATCCCCAGCCCCCGGGGTGAGCCACATGGCACAGCAGACCTCTCCTGCCTCACCTGCTGCTCCCCTCAGCAGAGTACTTTGTAGATCTGTCTGTTCTCTTCCCCACTCTGTCTCTGGTGAATCCTTTCACTGCCCTTGCACCTCTGGAATCTACCCCAGTTCTGTATGTCTAAATAAATAAATAAATCTTAAAAAAGCAAATCGGTGGCAGTCTTAATTTAAATCCAGTTTTCTAAACCTCATCCAGTGGTGTTTCTGGAACAGTAAGTGGGTCTGGTTTTTCTTATTTGTATTTAGAAAATATCTACAGTGATGTTCAGTGTGTAACTTAGATATCAGTTCAAAGATTCTTTGATACTTCAAATAAAATAGGATGGAGCTGCCATATCACATTCAGAGAAAAAAATTCAGGTTTCCATCCTATTCCTGTCATCATTTATGGATTTCATTGCTTTACACCCCTACCTTCATTTTCTTTTCTCAACTGAATTAGGAGACTTCTACTGTTTTGGTATATTCTGTCATATTTCCAGCACTGTACTATCTCTCAAGAAATTAAGTCAATTTACTACACCAAACACTCTGCCATTGGATTCTTTGGGTATAAGGTCTTTTCTTGAGGGTTTGGGATATTAGAACTTGGTTACATCATAAGATGAAAGATACTGGGCATTTCAGTCTCCTGTGTTCTGAGATGGTTTGCCTTGAAAAAATTTCCCTCACCATCTATGTCTGCTTGCCCCTGACTTGCAACATGGAATTAAAAAAAAAAAAAAAAAGGATTTATTTATTTATGTATAGAGAACTGGGGTACAGGCCAGAGGTACAGGGGTGGTGAGAGGATTCACCAGAGACAGTGTGGGGAGCAGAACAGCCAGATTGACTGAAATCCACTGCTGAGGGGAGCAGTGGGTGAGACAGGAGCGGTCTGCTGCACCGTGTGTGTCAGCTCCCTGGCTGGGGATCAAACTCATGATGTTAACCCATGTGCCACCAGGAAGGGCCCTGACTTACAACATACTATGTTGTTTCTTCTGATCACAAAATCCTCCCCTCTTCCTTCTCATGATTATTGCAGGCACTAAATTGTACTATCTTCTCATACACAGAGGAGTTTTTGGTCGGTTTGTTTTTATTTTTCTGGCATATGCTCATTATAACTCATTTTCAAGGTAATTGCTTTAACATGGTGATTCCTTAAGGAGGGACCATTGCAACATTTGACCCCTGGAATATATGATGGCCATCTCTTCTATATAGCACAAACATTTACTAAACGAGACTACCTAGGTTTGTGTAGGTACACTGTATGAATTTGCACTACAACAAAATTGAATGAGCACACATTCCCCGAACATAACTCCCATCATTAAATGATGCATGACTGTATTTATGTGTGTGTTGAGCAAAATCCAGGTCTGTGCTGGGTACTGTGGCAGGTCCACCAAATGCTTGCAATTCCTTTTATTTAAATATTTTTGTTTTACTTAAGAATAATACCTATTGCTCTTATTTGCAAATTTACTATTTTCCCTTACTTGACAAAAGATAACTGTGGTTCACATTTTCAGGAGATTATATAAACTACAGTTTTCACCTATCTGATATATTTTCCATTTAAAGCATAATGATTGCAACATTATGAAGATAATGTATATTCATTCAGCATTTCCAGTAGTATATACAGCAGAAGGAAGAAGGCAAACACAGCACCAAATACTATAACAACAATTATTAATGTTAAATTTGATGGTAAGAATGAAGGTAGTACAAATTAGTCATTAAATAGACCTCCTACTGTCCCTACATACTAACAGGAAGATGAAAGGAAAGATGAATAGATGAATGGACAAATAAATGGTAAGCAGATGCAAAGATGACTCCAGTTATTTGTAAATAGACTATTTGAACTACTATTGATATTTCAAATAATGTACTTCATTTGTTAACAGAATTTAAGAGAAAAATAAAAGAATCTGAAGAATAGCTAAAGAATTGCTAACCTTAAGAATTTTTGCACATCAGGGGGTATAATTTATTAAGAGAGCCCTAAGAAATTAAGAAATACATTATTTAAATCATTAAGAGGTTAGAGGCATTATTTTCTCTACATGTTTAAGGCAAAGTGGATTGATTGCCTCTTATGCAAATAAGATAATTAGCACTCTGAAACTTTTACCCACATCCCATTTTTTATTGCTAATTATATTAGTGTTACTTTGTTAAGGATTACACAAAGTACATTCTGTTCTGAATCAATAATTTCCCAGTTGTTGAGACTTAGTTTTACAAATGGATCAAAAATGAATGCCAGGTTTTATTGTGGAAGGTTTTTTTGAAAACTCAAAAGAAGACAATAGTATAGGCAGCCCAATTTTTGCTTAAAATAAATTCTACACATCATATCAAATTTGACATATTGATACATGTCGCTCTGGAAATAGAGAGGAATCACAAACTCAGCCGCTTAATTGGCAGGCATTATAAGAGACTGTGCCATGTAGGGAAATTTGGCCATGAGTTGCCCCAGCTGGGGGTTGAGTACGGCTATTGGCATCTAGCGAGCAGGGTAGGGTTGCTACTGAACATCCTAAAATGTGTGGGGAAGTCCCCACCTAACAAAGAATTTTCTTGTCCCACATGCCAGTAATACCCATTGAGAAACCCTGGCTCTGACACAATTCTCATTCAGTGCACAAACACACATATTTCTGTATTAGTTGTTTGTCAGCCTCTACTTCAACACTGCTACCTTCTGCTGGAAGGTGGGCACTCATAACTTCCTCTGACAATTCCTCGAAGATCTGGCTTCCAAGCACTTGCACGGTTGCGTTCCTTGTCTTCTGAGTGCCAGACAAATTGTTTCAGACATCCAGAGTGGACCATTTTCACTTGATTTAAATAGTTTTCTTTCTAATTCAGAAAGCTGTCTTTGAAATGCTTGACCCAGTGATAGTCTTGAATAAGAAACATCCTTTTGGAAAACCTTTGATCAAGACTGATTTTCTCTGTCTGTTCGTCTTGTTAAGTTCTGTAAACATAGTTGTCTGCACAGCACTGATAGCTAATTATACTCTTTTGCATAGTGTATAATCTTTGAAAATGTTCAAACCCCTTAAAATATTTTATTCTAGTCACAAAAATTATTTAATTGGCTTATACTTGTCTTATTTGATAATTCATTAATATTTTTATTGATAATTTCTCAGATTAGCTTAAAATAGTCTACTCAAGATATATGAACCTGCCTAAAAAGAACATAATGCATTTGTCAGCACTCCTCTCAAAAGAGCATGTTTCTTTTCTCTTCACTAAGGTATCATTGCTTTACATTCTTGTTAGTGTTTTAGCAATATAGGATTTCCTCCTCAGTGTAGTCATCATAGTATCGCCACCTCCAGTGTACCCACAGTCTTTCACCATACTGCATGTGCTCTGCCCCTTCCTTCTCCCACTCTCCTTCTCGATGCCTAAGATCTGTGGTCAGCTTCCAAGAGTTGGCTCTCATGTTTGTCTTGGACCTGTAGCTTATCTTTTAGCTCCATCCACATTGCTACAAATCACATGAGTTTCTATTTTTTTTGCTTCCTGTACAGAGTAATACACACACACATGCACACACTGCAATATATATATATATATTACTGTATAAGTATCTATCTGTATATCAAGACATCTATCTATATCTATCTATCTATATATACATATATTATTATATAAGTATCTAGACAGATAAATATAAGTCTCTCTCTCTAAATATATATAAAATTTGTATATAAATTTTTATTTGACAGTGTAAGATATCTTTTCCTCTACACCCTTGCCAGTACTTGTGTGTGTGTGTGTGTGTCTGTACAGATAGATAGAATTATATAATGATATATGTATATCTATCTATATATAGAGTATGTAAGCACATTCAAAAAAATAATACAATAGTTTAATTTTACCTCATTTTGTGCCTTTTTCCACCTCAGTTGTAATCCCCGTGGCCTTCCCATCACCAAATCACATGTGTGCCATCACCATAGTCCAGTGCACTTCCCCCCCACCCCCCCACCATTTTTGATTCTCCACTCCACTCCTGTAAAATGTCTCTGGTATATAGTTGTTCATCATTATTATGATTTTCTCTACTGGTTCTTTACATTCCTGCTATGAGTGTAACCATCCATTTTTTTTTTTCTGGCTTATTTCACTAAGCATGATCCAGAAGGTATGTGTGTGCATACACACACATCTATATATTTTAATATAATAGTTTATTTTTACATCATTTTGTGCATTTTTCTGTATCAGTTGTCAGAAGGTATATATATTTTTAACAGATTAGAAAACTGTTGCTCTCAGAGGATTACTGACTTGTACAAAGTTTCAAGCTATTAAATAGTAAGTACTGAGACTCAGTCACTGACTCTTTTAGCCTAAAGCCTAATGCCACTGAATTTATGTACTTTGTACTGTGAGCAGAGAAAGGTCAAAGAGTTGTTGGAAAAGCGACTTTATGAGAATAAGTTATTGCAGGGGCACAAAGATAGAGCAGAGTGTCTGTTTTGGTCATCCCTAGGGGCAGTAGTCTTTCTA
>NW_004567129.1:19971969-19975028 GCF_000260355.1 Condylura cristata | reverse complement strand
TATATATATATATATATATAGTGTGTGTGTGTGTGTGTGTGTGTAGAGAGTGAGAGCACAAGAGTGCGCACACATTTGATCCACACATCTAATTTTTGGCATGTCAGTTGGCTACTGTAAATACTTCTGTAATAAATACAGGCGTGATTATCCAAAACTATCCCTTTGGATTAGTGTGTTTGTGTTTTTGGGTAAATACTTAGTAGTAGAATTGCTGGGTCAAAAGACAAATCCATTTTTACATTCTTCTGAGAATGCTCCAAAATACTACTTTCCTTTTGGACTGGACCAGTTTACATTTCCACCAACAGTGAAAGAGGGTTCATTTTCCTCTACACCCTTGCCAGCACTTATGTAAATGTAAGAGTTATGGGCCTCTCCGGTGGCACAAGAAGTAAAAGCCCTGCACCAAGAAGCTAACCTCAGCCACTGCAGCACAAGTTCAAGCACCCACATGGAACAGCAGACCTCTCTGGTCTCACCCAGTGATATATATATATACCAAAAACGATTCTTAGTACAGCCCTCTGAGTAGCTTTAAATAGGTATATATATATCTATACATATATATACATATATATGTATATATGTATATATGTATAGATATATGTATAGATATGTATATGTATGTGTATGTATATGTATATATGCATATGTATATGTTAAAAACTATTACATATAAAGTATAATATACATATTATAGTTTATTACTAAAATAAATAAAATTGAAAGTTAAGCAAAGAATGAAAATTATAATATTTATATGGGTCATCAACCAGAATCACTGAACAGGGTTGATTTAAGAAAGAATATATGGATGATACAAGTCAGGGAGTGTTTGTGAAGAGAGGTGTGGACCCCAAAGTTAAAATTCCTCAGCCAAAATGTCACTGCTACCTTCATAGTAGTGTACCCTTCTGTGAAATAGGCTTACTAAACCTATTTAAAGCTACTCAGAGGGCTGTACTAAGAATCGTTTTTGGTAATGAATGTAAAATGCTTTGTACAATCCTTGTGATGTAGAAAATATCAAATAGGTACTAGTTTTTATCACTGTCATTTATCCTTTGTTAAACTATAATCTGCTCACATATACCCTTTTTCCAGGTGAGGTTAATGGGTTTTAGTGGGAATGCCATCAGCGGTATAGTTAACACTAAAACTTCTCTGCCAATCCTCTCTATCTATCTACTCTCTTTTATTTTGAAACTATTTCATTTTTAACCGATTGGATGTCCTGCAGTGAAAGTAGCGAGATAGTGCTCTTAATAGGAAATTCACAAACCTCTGCATTTGAGAAATAAATTGCTTGACTTAAGTTTCTTCTCCAGCTTTTTTTTCACTGCTTCCCTCATTTAATCTCTCTGTGGTTTTAAGATGACAATGCTGGTCCTCCCTGGTAGTACAGTGGGTTAGGACACTGTGCTGCAAGCTGGGCACAGCTCTTCAGTGTGAGTTTGGTCCCCACCTGGGAGTTAACCCACATGGCACAGCAGACCTCTCCTGACCCGCAGTGAACATTGATCTGCCTGTTCTGCTCCCTGCTTTGTCTCTGGTGAAGCCTCTCACTGCCCCTTCATCTTTGGCCTGTACCCCAGTTCTGTATGCATGCATACATATATACATCTATAAAAAGACTCCAGTGCAAGACTCTGCAGAACCTGGTGTTGGCGGCACCAAAGAGAGACCTGTAGGAATGACCCAGGCCTGTATGTCTGAGCATTTAAAACTTGGTTAGGAAGATACTCTTTGACCATATGTACCCCTCATATACTTACTAAATATTTACATGTATTTATGTTAATTTTTTTCTCTTCCTTACATGCGAAGATAGGAAAAATTGTTTTCATCTTCATTTAATTCTCTCCTTCATTTGTATATTTAGTGATTAGTTCTAGAATTTCATTTTTGTGAGCATTATGCAGCTACTATATGCTGTGCATGACCCTTCAAATAAGTTACACTTGAGATAACTGATAAGCATTAAGATTCTTTTATTTATTTATTAAAATATTTATTTATGCATACAAGAATATAGGCCAGAGGTGCAGGGGGGTGCGAGGGTTCACCTGAGACAGAGTACAACAGGCAGATGTACCCTGCTGAAGGGAGCAGCAGGCAGGTCAGGAGAGGTCTGCAATGACCATGTGGGTCACCTCCCTGGCCAGGGTTCAAACCCCTGTTTCAGTGGTTGTGGAGAGCTTCATAATTCTGTGCTTTAACCCATTGCACCAACAGGGAGGGCCCAAGATGCTTTCTTGATAGAGTCTCTTCTCGATCATGGTGGGCGTGATATAGCAGGCAATATTATATCTTGTCAGAGAATGGAGATTTTGCAAAGAAAAATGCAGGTCAACTGATATTTAAAAAATACTAGTTTTACTGGAAATGTGATAGTGATCCAAAGAGGAATGGCTATTCTAGACAGGAAGAATAACATACAGATAAACAAGAAGAATTAGGGAGCTCTGAACCAAATTAGTATTCTTTGAAGTCCAGTTTCCAACCTCTGTCTAACAGATGTCTGTGCAAATGTGTCTGACATTTGTCACTCTAAATGTCTCTGTGACATGTACATTCTAAATTCGTAATCAGTAATATTGTTATCCTTAGTCCAAATACCACTTGAGACCGTTTCAGGCTACCCCGCAGTATCGACAGTAAAGATGAGAAAGACATTTGTAATACATCTTTCCCCCACATATCTGTGGTATATCTATTTCTGTCTCTATGTCTGTATACTTTCTAACTTTGGTGATGTTATCACCTTACTTATACCTATGACCATATGCACTGACAAAAAATAGAGAAAGCTGTAACAACCAATTATGTGTAGGAAATCCTTATTGTCTCCTGTCAAAAGTTGACTCATCTACTCCATGCTTGACAGTGATGGAGTTACTATGGCATTCTATGTTTGAAGCACTAATAAATGCTCAGAAAATGTCATTTTTATGTAAAAAAAAACCCTTACAGATCTGCAGAAACTGTTCATGCAGAAACTATTAAACCATTATTTTTTTAAAAAAAGATTAATGGGCCATCCCTGGTGGCGCAGC
>NW_004567129.1:19966795-19971359 GCF_000260355.1 Condylura cristata | reverse complement strand
TCCTAGTCTTTGTGGGAGGAGATCTGTTAAATATTTGAATGAAATGCAGGGCAGGGAGAATATTTGAATATTGCTGCTGCAGTTTGAAAGAAGAAATGTAGGAGTGTAATGGGGAGAAGAAATATGGACCAGATTATAGTGTCTAGAATAGCTATCTTGAGAATTGAGAGGAGACAAGAGGAAACCTCAGAATAATGTTAAGCAGAGGAATTACCTTATTGGTTCTATTCACTGTACATTTATGGCTTGTGCACCTTTTAGTGGATGTGTTTGGAAAAGCACAGTGGTTAGGAAACTCTGAACTAAGGGAACTGGCAGTAGTTTAGAGAATGAACACCAACTTATTTAAGAGAGAGAATGCAGCTACAGTACTAAATTAATGACTGACTTGAGACTGAGTTAAAATTAAAAAATAATTTCAGGGCTGTCCCTCTATGCAAAACATGCAATGAAACTCTTCTCTGCACCCAAATATCCTGCCCATCCTTTCAGAAAATATTCAGTTATTGCTCACATCCGTTCAGACAGCACTGGTGTGGTTATTTATAAGTCTCCACATCTGGAGAACTAATTTGTTTGTGGACTATTCCAGTTCCACAGAGTAGTTAGCTATCACTCAGCTGCACCAAGTTCATTCAACCCTGATAATTAAATTAAATATCTACAGACATCAAAGAGATGGTGGAAACTTACTAACAATACCAAAAAGTTTCCCTGGCCCCTCTAGAAAGCCACACTGCATTATAATGGAGACAGATGACATATTCTGTAGTGGAGTGATGGTCAATTTAATATTCCACTCATATTTTAATGTGTCTGTAGTGTAGTCTAGCGGAATATAGTCTCACAAGTGAAGTAACACATTGGCGGCTCAGTATAATAGGACTGACGTTACTATGGAGTTCAATATTACATGGGCATGACCTTACTGAAGAGGATTTAATTACTTGAAATACCAGAAGGCTGACACTATAACAATATCATTGCAAAGGTCTTTAGGAAGAAGAGCTTGAGTGTTGTGGCTGCTGACTTCCACACATTTATTCATTTTAGTATTATTACTATTTTATATCTGCATTAATTTTTCTTAGTTAAGGACATCAACATCAATTTTTCCACAGGCTCTAAGTCTTAAAATCAGTACTCCTCCTAAACATTTTCATCCTCCTTTCATGTCTAAAAGAACACATACATTTGAGGAAAAAAAAATCAATACAGAATAGTCTCCCCTGCCACACCTATGCCACAAGATGTGTCTGTCTCTACAAGTGAATGCTATATTAGTCCTTTATTCTTGTCATTTTAGAACATTAGTATATTTTAATTTTGTGAGCTTTATGCTTCTTGGAGAGTTTTTCAAATAGCAGGTAAATTATTTACTCTGTATAGTATATAATACTAGATTGATTTATTTAAATAGCATCCCAGTGCATTTAAATAATATCCTATTGATGACTATTCACATTGCTTGTAATCAGGGATGAGCTGAACTACCTCCCTCCAAAATTCATAAGTTGAAGAAATAAGCCCTCCAGCCCTTCTGGTGATCCTACATGAAGTCAAGGGTATAAAAGGATGGTTGCTTTAAAATGAAGCCATTTGCATGAGTCCTAATCTAGTCTAATGCTTTGTCCTTGTAAGAAGAGGAACTTTGGAGACACGAAGAAATGTGCTCACATACAGAGAAAGAAGGCAGCCACCTGAAAACCATGGGACAGGCTTCATGAGAAACCAAACTTATCCATACCTTGATCGTGGGTTTATGGAATCCACAAGTTCAAGAAAATAATTTTCTGTCATTTAAGCTACTTGGACTGTGATATTTTGTTAATGCAGTTCTAATAAATAAAGTCTTTTGCCTTTATAGAAATACAGTTTCTTACTTTTACAGAAAATTAGAAATCAGCAATCTATATGAGTTTATGAGTAGAAAAAAATATGTGGTATACTTTCTGTAAGTGGATCGCTGTGTCCATCAAGTTCATGTTGACAATTATATTTTCAGCAAAAATATATACCTTTTTAAATAAGTGTAGTTTTTAGTTGTTGTTTTTTTTTTTTACTATGATGGGAGTTTCACCCATATTTTTCATTTTGTATATTGTAATATGCTTATGATTTAGAATTAGCTAATTTATTTCTGTGTATCAGGTTCTGATACTAACTTATTCTGCGAAATTTACAGATTTAAAGATAATTGATTTCTTTAAAATGTTGAATTATTTTCAAGATTACTTTATCTATACAATTAGAATGGGGATTCAGATCATAGGTGTTGGAGGTGGGGGTTGAGAGGATTCACCGGAGACAGAGTGGGAAGCAGAACAGGCAGATTGACTGAAATAAACTGCAGAGGGGAGCAGCTGGCGTTAAGGAGATGTCTTTCACAAAACTTAGGTCAGTTGCCTGGCTGGGGATCAAACTCGTGCTGCAGTGGCTGCAATAGCCTCATAGTGCTGTGCTTTAAGCCATTGTGCCACCAGGGAGGGCACAGAATGTTGAATTTTGTTGCAAATTAATAATTGTCTTTTTACATATTCAAGTGTACTTTTTATCATAATACATAAAATCTTGCACATTTTAAAAGATATGTATTACTATATTTTCATTAAAGACTTAATAACATGTCTTTATTTCCACTCTGTTATTCTTTTGTTTTTCTTTTTAAGAAACATCCCCCTCCCCCATACACATGCTAAACACACTAATTTTGTAGCTACTCCTCTGAATGCATTTCCTTAAATTGTTAGTAATGTTGTCAACTTACTTGCTTGCATTTATTGACTATGGCAATAAAGATTAGCTTCCTTCACCCTTGTTCAATTTACATTTTCTATTTCTCTTCAATTCACATTTTCGATCCTTCACCATCTGCCTTCTCCCTCCTGGAATTCTGTTACTTTAGTTCCTCTGTCCGTCAAAGATCTGATTCTCCTTATTTCCTTCCTCATCTTTTCATAATTGCTCTTCAATGTCTTTCTCCTCAAATCTCTTAGCTCTCAACAACAATGGAGTCAGTCTGCAAAGAAGTTCCAGCATATTTCTATCAACTCCCTGCAATACAGACGGACAAGGAGATGAAAACTAGGAAAGGACAGTATCTTAGTTGTGGTGGAGGTGTCTGAACAAAATTTGGACACTTTCTCTTGGGTTCTTCTGTTAAGTTAAAATTTATATCTGGGGAATTCCAGGGGATCTATTGATGGAATAATCTATTTCAACTCTCTAACCCATCTTCTGAGCCAGTGATCATATGTGATGAAGCACAACTGAAAATTCCAAAGGGAGACTTTAGGAAATAAACAACGTTGATTGTGTCTCCTTTATCAACCTTTTAAAGACTGTCATTTCTCAGCTCCAAGAGGTTGTGTGATCCGATTAGACAAATTGAAAAAGACTGCTTTTATGCAAAAGCGTGAGAAAGTTAATTGAAATCAATCCATGTTCAGTGAAATTGCTACAGACATCACTGATGATTTAGAGCAATTAAAAGATGTTGTCCTGAAGCAAGGCAGAAACATTAAGTTTAAAAGCCTGTTAAAGGAAAATTACTGAAAATATTTAAATGGTATTATTCACCAAAGATGAAGTAGGGATTTTTAAACCAATTACAAATCTTAAGATATTTCATTAGTCTGGAGCTGGGTTCTTAAGACAATTGAGATGAGAATTCTTCACCTTGCATTCCTTGTTATTACAAAATAATGATAAAACAAAGCAAATGTACTAGCCCTAGTACATTCTGCATAAGACATTACAGATCAATCATCAGAAAATATATCTCCTAACTGTAAAATAAGCACATTTTGGAAAAGATTTATTTATTTATGCATACAGAACTGGGGTACAGGCCAGAGGTGCAGAGGTGGTGACAGAATTCACCAGAGGCAGAGTGGGGAGCAGAACAGGCCAACTAACAAAGCACACTGCTGAGGGGAGCAGTGTGGGGGAAAGTACAGGTCTGCTGCACCATGTGGGTCACCTCATGGGTGGGGTTCCAACTCATGCAGAAGTGGCTTTAGCTTCTTAGTGCTGTGCTTTAACCCGCTGCACCACCAAGGAGGGCCCAAATAAGTACATTTTTAAGAAGAGCAATGCTTTTTTCAAGCTATATTATTTGGAGATATAACTGCTCCAGGTATTGTTAAAATGAAGGCAGAACAGAGAGTAAAGAGATAAACAATTAGAACTCTGGAATGCCAAACTTATGAACAAAACATAACCATCTTTGTTTTTTTTATCACATGTACATAGGAAACAGATATCAGATAAATGGTTCACTTTGTCACCATCCTACTAACGCTAGCTACAACATACAACATGCAGTCATTTTTTTTTTTTTCTGGAGACTTGATTGGGCATTAGAACCCTTAAAAGAGTGACACAGGCAACTAGTATCAAATGAGAGGATCAGAGTTGACATGAAAGATGAAACACTAGCAAACATAACATAAGGTTTCACTTAAAAACCTCCCTTGGGGGCCCTCCCTGGTGGCGCAGCAGGTTAAAGCACAGCACTGAGAAGCTAAAGCCACTTCCGCGTGAGTTCGATTCCCGCCTGCCC
>NW_004567129.1:19958515-19965914 GCF_000260355.1 Condylura cristata | reverse complement strand
ACCAGGGAGGGCCACAAATTTCATCTCTTAAAAGCTCTTCAGGGCTCTCCCTGGTGGCGCAGTGGGTTAGGACACAGCACTGCAAGCTGGCTGCAGCTGCTTCAGTGGGAGTTCCATCTTCCTCCTGGAGCTGACCCACATGGCCTGCAGACCTCTCCAGACCTACCCGCTGCTCCTCTCAGCAGTGAACTTTGAGGATCTGCCTGTTCTGTTCCCCACTCTGTCTCTAGTGAATCCTCTCTCACTGTGCCTGCACCTCTGGCCTGTACCCCAGTTCTGTATACATAAATAAAAAAAATCTTTAAAAATATTTAAAGAAAAAAAAATAATTGCATAACTGAAACTGTCAGAGGAAGAGGATGTGGTGTGGAGTAAATGTGACAGCACTCAATAGCCAATGATGGAGGATGTTTGGTGTTTTGGTGGATATAGAGCTGTGAACATACACACTTAAAATATAAGCAGAGCTATAAATCAATGTTACCCCAATGAACATATGTTTTAAGGATTCCACCTATAAAAGGATTCCTTCATAAAAATGCATAAAAACTGGGCCTCCCTTTTGGTGCAGGGGTTAAAGACACACAGCCTCTATAAGCACTACTTCGATCCCCTGCCAGAGAGGTGACCCACATGGTGCAGCAGGCCTCTCCTGTCTCACCCACTGCTCCCCTCAGAAGTATAATTCAGTAGATCAGCCTATTCTGTCCCACTGTCTGTGGTGAATCCTCTTACCCCTGGCACTTGTGGCTTATACCTTGGCTATTGTATATATGAAAATAATTAAAAAAAATACATAGAAACTTTTTTTGCATTAAAGGAAACGAAACTATCACACTAAAATCAGTACTGAAAGTCTTTCTAGGGCCCTGATTTCTGCTATGTACTTTAGCTACAGGTTATGTTCTTTGTCTTCTTCAGATCCACAGATGCCCTTCCTATTCTAAGTAACCTAACAATTTGCTTATATAATTCTGCTAAGAGTTCTGCTACACAGCCTTTTGCTCACAAAGGATGACCACCTGAGAAAAGCACCAGAAGCTCTTTAAAGTCTGGCCACATACCAGCTCCTTAAAGATACCAAGTCCAGGTTCCTCCATATGTATAGACTTTCCTAAGTGCTAAATGTATCATATGAATTCTTTTGTTACCTTTACTTTTATATGCTAGAAAATTTCTCTCTGGAAAACCTGCACCTGTCTTCAAACAAAATCATCCTATGAATTCCTAATAACTTAAGGCCCAAGTAGCCAGCTTTCCTTCTGCAAAACTTAGCTTAACTTTCCTGCTATAATGTTTTTACAGCCATTTTCCTTATTTCCACTGTTCCTCCCAGTGATTCTACCTTGGAGCCCTTTTTTAGCTATGGAAGGTTTTGTTTTATTTTTGTTTTCAATCTTTGCCCCAGAAGATTAGCATTATTGTTGATACAAAGGGCAGTTCCCAGTCTTTAAACATTTCCTCAATTTCCTGTCTGTTACACAATGGTAAGTGAATGAATGGATGGATGGATGAATGCAAGATGAGCTTTGTATTATAAAGATAGAAAAATTCACATATCCAAAGTCTTCACTGTACTACTTAGGAGCAGACCAAGCAGAAACTTATGAATTTCAAATAATGACTGCCTCAATAGGTCAACAGAACAATGCTTTATTACTGATGATTCTGTAGAATAAAATATGCATTGCCTTTTTATGGGATTGCTAAATCTAATTCTTGATAGAATTTGAATGAATGGAGACACAATTTCTCGGGTAACACATATTGCCTAGGTTCAAATTTGCATTATTAACAACTGACATTTATTCAAAGTCTACCATATGCTAGGGATTAGAACATATTCCACTTCACATAGGCAATATTTAACTGTTATTGTGCCGATTTTATGTCTTCTGCCTGAGGTTGGTTTTCAAATCTTCCAAAGTAAGTGGGAGCAAAGACCATTAAGTTCATGTACCAAATTTAAAGAATATGTACCAAACAGACTAAGAGACTTGCTTTTGACATTTAAAAATAAATGCCACCAGTTTTACCTTCAAAGGGCTTCAGCTCTAGAGAAAAGCACAGATTAAGACACTGATAATAAAAATTCAGTTTTGATGAGTGATGTGAAATGTTGAGAACATTGTGGAGGGGCTCTCCCTGGTGGTGCAACTGGTTATGATGCAGCTCTATGAAGCTGGCCACAGCTGCTTCAGCATGAGTTTGATCCCCAGCCAGGGAGGTGGCCCACATAGCTCAGCAGGCCTCTCCTGTCTTGCCTGCTGCTCCCCTCAGCAGTGTACTTCATCAGTCTGTCAGTTCTTCTCCCTACTCTGTCTCTGGTGAATCCTCTCACCACACCTGCATCTCTGTCCTACACCCCAGTTCTGCATGAATAAATACATACGTCCTTAAAAAAAAAAGTTTTGTAAAGAATAGATCAGGAGCATTCTTTGTCAATTCAGAAAGCATTTTCTAGCTGTGTTCGTGTCCTGCTGACTAGGTTCTGAAAGACAGTTAGACGTTAGCAAGGGGAATATTTGCGTAAAGAAACAGTAAAGACTGAAGAAATAATGCTTCACATTGTTTGTGTTTAAAATCTCCTGAACGAGGAGATTCCCTTGAGTTAGTGGGTCTAATACCTATGGTGACATTGCCACACTGCAGGATCAACAATGGGAAAAATAAGTGAGGACACAGTCATTAAGTTTCTTTTTTATCAGGTTCTCTCTGGGCTTAATTTTGTATGATGATGTAAGAACAGTATGGAGACTATAAACATAATAAATAATTGCAAAAATCACCAGTTGCAGTAGTCTCAGGAAGAAATCATTAAGTAGTTAGCTATTTTAATAGCATGGAAATGAAAGGAAAATAATTTTGGAGTTGGTGTCAAGATTACCTGTCCATTATCAGAGAGGGGTTTGTAGAGAAAAATCTAAAGGGGAAAAAAAATCAAAATGAAATAAATGAGGGAAGAAAGATGTGTTCTATAATAATAAATGATATATCCTTGAAAGAAAATATATCAAATAAGCAAAGAGTACTATCAAGGCCAGTTGGGTGATGTAGCACGTAAGTTTTCTTTGATTAAGGTATTGCCAGTAGATGTGAGAATAGATTCTAAGATACCAGAGATTTTCAAATAGTCAAACTGTCAGGATGGTTGATCGGTTCGATGTCTATAGGTGAAATAGTGGAGGAAAGATAATGAGGAGAGGGATAACTCAACAGGCTTCGTATCAATGCCCCATAAACAAAGATAAGCCAAATAAATTAATTTATTTCCCCAATAACTACTTTAGTTTTCAGAGGGCAAGAAAGAAAATAAATAGTATCAACAATTTTATAATGCTATGCTATGTGTTACAGAGAATAGTCAAATGTATTTCTCCAATGTTAATATAAGTGTAAGGCAACATACTGCTGCAATGTTAAATTCTTAAATAATGTATACTTTTAAATTTTCTTTTTCTCTTGTTCATCCACTCAGTATATCTGGACTGGGAGATGCTGCTGTGAATATGAAGTGCAGCGAATTAGTGGGTTCGTGGAGAGGGGAGGGACTTCAGGGATTTAAATTCCCTTATTCCACAAATGTGTATTCAATATCCGGAGATGTGTAATGATCCCAGTTCCAGTGTGAAACTTCTCTCACTACCCTTGCACCTCTGGCCTATACTTCAGTTCTGTATGCATAAATAAATAAATCTTAAAAAACAAACAAACAAACAGGGATGTAGCTGAGAAGCATATTTAGCCAATGTGGTATTTTGGAAATTGTCACATCTCTGAATAAAATATTTCACCTGCTCTTGAGGAGGTCAGTGATTATTCAGGACATACTTCCTAAGCATCACCCAAAACATTCTATACTAAAATTGCCATAATACACCACATATGTGTTATATTTCAGGTATAATCACTTGTCATGGAGACTCATTTGTATTATATAGGAAGTAAAATAACAGCTTCTGTGGGGATTGACCAGCACTGAATATAAAACACAGAGGCTGATGTCAGCAAAGCAGGAATAAAATATGAAGGCAAATAATTTCAAATTACATGAAGCAACTGTGACAAGATGAATATGCCTTTTACTAAAATTATCTCATTCTAGAAAGTGAAAAATGTGACTGATGCAAGAGTCTAAGAATAAAAACTGGGATCATCAAGGGTTACAGGAATCTTTGGCTAAATAATCTGATTAATTTCTAAATAGTTACATGCTACCACAAACATTTCTACTGCCCTTCCTAAATTATTCTGTTAACTAAGTTAAAATTTCTTGAGAAGAGGGGGAGAAATAGATACTAGGCATGTCCTTGCCTTAATGACAGAGACTTATTTCACTCATGTTAAAAAAAAATGTGTAACTTTAAAAAAATTTTGAAGCACACTCATTTACTATCTTTGTAATATGTCTAGTGTTAATATATGACTTTATTAATTTATAATAAGTTTGGGTATGCTATGTGTCTAATAATAGTGAAGACCACTATTAAGATTGCATTTAGTAGTTACTAAATAAACATAACAAAGGGTATATGAGTTATAAATGTTATTTTATTTTATAGATGAAAAGATTTAGTCATTGTTCCAGTGTTCTTATCAATCATGCAATGATTACTGTGATGAGACCTATATTTGCTAATTCTAAATCCTTTATGGTATGTGTGTGTTCTACATGATCAGCATTTTTCCTTCCCAACACCTGGCTGATCTGATACTATGACTCTGGCTGACTTTGATACTTTAATTGACTTGTCTTCTTGGGCACCCCAAGCTAGTACCTATAGTCCTTTTGCTTATCTCATGTACCACTGATCAGAATACATTTTGGGTTTACCACACTTACTTATAAGATAGTAGGTTGATGCCTATCAGGTATTCAAGCATATCACCGAGTTAATCCCTCAGACCTGATTCTTACTTTTTCCCTGGCTGAAGCCCCTTCTCACTGGCCTAACTATTAGAAACCCTAAAGTTTCTGTGATCCAAATATAACCTAATTTATATAATAATTTCCTCCTATATCACCTCAGTAGTCTGTTGTATCTTTGTTAGTGAAATATGAAACAAAACTTATGATGATCCCTTCTTTAAAATAAGATTTCATGTCATTTAATGAATCTGTATTAAATGGACTATTTAACCACTAAATGGCCTCCAGAATAGGGCACAGAGAGAGAATGTGGATGGTTGAAGGAAAGACAGAGCAGGAGACAAAGGTAATGGAGAGGAAGAAAAAGAAGGGAAGGAGAAGAGAGCAGGAGAGGGGCAGCCTGGAGAGGGTAGAGAAAAATCAGTTTTCCTTGTCTTCTCTAGGTCAGGGAGTTCATCATTGGATCTAGTCATGACATAGACAGGTGTTAAGCACATGTCTGACTATTACCTCCGCAACCTAGCCTGGCCCACGCCCTCTCTTTTCCCCTTTCAGTAGTCTAATTTCAGTTTGTAGTTTAATTGTATGTGCCCCCCTTTTACACTATAAACTCCATGAGGGGGGAAAAAAAAACAAAAAACAACAAAGCCCTTCTATACATAGCATTGAAATGATGTCTGTGACACAATAACCACTCAATAAATGTTTTATGAATGTTAAATTAATTTGAATATTACAGAGAAGAATAATAAACAGTCACCCTCACAAAGGATCATTTCAACCCTTTCTGCCACGTTAGGTCTGAAGCCCTCCCCCAAATCTTGGATTTGCAATCTACTGGCAGAACTTTCTGCCTAGACCCTGATACTCTTAGTTCTTTGTGGAAGATGCTGCTCTAGTCATTGTTCCAGTGTTCTTATCTGGCATCTTGTCAGCTCTGGATTGAGATCAATATAAACTTTCAGCATTTACTAACAATTGAAGGCTAAAAAAGCCATTTTACTGCTGAAATTGTAAACTTCATAACCAGGCCAAAAACCTGATTTTGTAGAAGATTTGTTCATTTAACCTCTGCAAAGGGCAAAAATATGATTTATTGATTTTGATTTTCTAATAAAAAATCATGTCACCTTTTAATAAGCAACTTATTACCAGATGCTGGGGTCCCGGGTCTCGTAAACAAGGATTATGGTTAAGACACATTGAAAGGAGAATTTCGATATAAAAATCAATAAAAATATGTAAAAAGCAAAATGAATTAAGGGAAAAAGCATTTTCTTGGGGCTTTATTATAACATTTATAAAAAAAAAAACCCTCAACTCCTTTCCAGACCCTGAATAGAGCAGTAGAGTGACAACAGAGAAAGATTAATAAAATATGCATAATCATAAATAACTAAAATAGTAATAACAGTAGCAATCATTTATTGGATAACTGCATAACAGGTGCTGGGGTAGAAGCTAAAAGAACAAGTTATACCCAGCATCAGATGCATTCCAGGCAACGGACTCAGGCTTTTACATAAATTATCATATTTAACACTCACAGCAATCTTAGGAGCTCTGTTTAATAGCCCATATTCTAGAATGAGGAAATAGGGGCTCAGAGATGTTGATTCACTTGTGCCAAATTATAGTTGATATATGGTCCATTTCAGATCGTATTTGAACTCTAAATTTGGGGAGCTATCCACTCAATTGTATTGACCCTCCCAAACAGGAAAATAGTACCATAAATTCAATCAATTACTCTGTCAATTGGTGGAGTTTTAATTATTCTTGAGGAGAATTGTAGGTCTTTTTTTATTTTATTTTTTTCATGGATCATTCCCTAGGTGCTTCTCAGCTATTGCTTAGTATAATTTTAATAAGTGCTGGCATTTAAATTCTTGTATTTGATAGCAGGGACTGTATGACCGAAAGCCAGGACTTATTTTCTGTGAGCAATGTTTAATCAAAAGTGACCCATAATTTCAAGCTTGGATGCATACCATCACTTCATTAACTAGACACTTGTTCACATTGGAGCCTCCTCACTAAGGTTTAAAATACAGTGGGTGATTCTAAGAGTGATCCTCTCTCTCTCTGCCTCTCTCCTCTGGCTGTCCTTTCTAAAATGGAGGCAGTGCCTCTCCTTTGTTGTTTTTTTTTTTTAATTTTTTTTTTAATTTTCCCTACTTAATGACAAATTGGTAAGAGTTTTCTTAGACAAAGTGCAAATTGTGTTGTGTATGTGTGCATATATGTATTTGGGGGAAGATGTAAGAGAACAGTGACATTGTTATCCAAATGTGGACTTTATTCCAGGGTACATCTAATATGAGCTCCTCTTCAGTCCAGTATTAAAAAAAAATCCCAAATCTCAGTAAGGGGATATTGGGATATTGTAATTATCTGAACACAATAGAACAAGGACTGTAGTCCACACTGAGTCATTCATGTCAATTATGAGATAAAGGCTACAGGTTCTGCCCTTGACATTCAGGGACAACATAAAACCTGCCATATATGCACACACACACACACACA
>NW_004567129.1:19923058-19956609 GCF_000260355.1 Condylura cristata | reverse complement strand
ATCTCTGTTTCTTCTGCTTGGTTGTTTGTGTATAGGAAAGCCTCTGACTTTTGTATGTTGATTTTATATCCTGCTACCTTGCTAAACTGGTGGATGATTTTGATTAGTTCCTCTGTGGAGCTTTTAGGGTTTTCCATATAAATTAACATATCGTCTGCAAATAGGGATAGTTTTACTTCTTCGTTCCCTATTTGGATTCCTTGTATGCCTTTTCCCTGTCTTATTGCTCTGGCTAGAACTTCCAGTGCTATGGTGAAGAGCAGTGGTGATAGTGGACACCCTTGTCTTGTTCCTGATCTCAAAGAAAAGGCTTTCAGCTTTTCTCCATTGAGGATAATATTGGCTGTGGGCTTATCATAGATGGCTTTTATCATGTTGAGGTAGGTTCCTTCTATTCCGAGGATTTCAAGGGCCTTAAACATAAATGGATGTTGAACTTTGTCAAAAGCCTTCTCCGCATCTATTGATATGATTATGTGGTTTTTATTCTTCTGTTGCTTGATGTGATGGATTACATTAATTGATTTTCTGATGTTGAACCATCCTTGTTCTCCTGGGATAAAGCCCACTTGGTCGTGGTGTATTATTCTTTTAATGTATTGTTGAGGATTTTTGCATTGGCATACACACATTTCTTATAGCTTTATATTTAAAGCACTATTTTTCTAAAGATTTATTTATGCATACAAGAACTGGGCTAGAGGCCAGAGGTGTGGGGGATGAGAGGATTCCCCAAAGACAGAATGGGGAGTAGAACAGTCAGATTAATCGAAATACACTGCAGAGGGGAGCAGCGGGTGAGACAGAAGAGATCTGCTGTGCCGTGTGGGTCAGCTCCATGGCTGGGAATAGAACTCAGGCTGCATTGGCTGTGGAGAGCTTTACAGTGCTGCATTTTAACCTGTTGAGCCATCAAGGAGAGCCCTTAAAACACAATTTTTTAAAATAAATTATTAATAAAGAAAATAGAAAAGTGAAAGAACCCTAAGTCATAAAATGCAAATATGGTATTTTTGTCTGCATTCACAACAAAATATATACCCAACTCTAGACCTGTTTTTTTCTGCCCATTCCTCCTGTCTTTCATGCCTCCCTTTTTATGAGGGTATATATTTATGGCATGAATATGCTTTTTCCCAAAGATGCTTAACAAAGTGAATTTTATCAAAGAACAGGGAATGATCATGAAAAAAGAAATAGCCAGGTTGTCTTTGCTGAATCCTGTCATCCCCCATACCTCTAGTCTGTACCCCAGTTCTGCATGCATAAATAAATTTAAACAAATGCAAAAAAAAAAAAGAAAAAGAAAAAGAAAGAAAGAAATATCCAAATGCTACATGGACTGATAGTTAACTCTGTTTCATAAAAAAGGGGCTGAGAGTATTAGGAAACAAGAACAAAAGAGAAGTACAAAAAGAGCTTACAGAGGGAAAAGGCCAGACAATTTGTTGAGACTCTGCATATTGATGTCAGCCTTTTATTTATTTCCCAAGTGGACCATTGTAGGTTAAATTTTTGAATGGATTTATTGAGTTTGATTTATTGGGTGCCAGAATTCCATTTGATTTGCTACACCAAAGACTCTATTAGGAAATTGGAATCTTGCCCTTCGTGTAAGGTTGGTGCTTGGATTTCGAAAGCCATGAAGGTTAAATCCTCTCTTTATAGCTATGATCTTGGACAGATTCTTAAGTCTTCTTTGTCACCTGCCACAGACCCTGTGAAAGAAATAAATATGCATAGTTAAAAGTAAATAGAGGGAGAGGCAAGAAGCCCATAGAAAAATGTGTTGGTCAGTTTTAGGATTTATTAAGCTCTCTAAGAGTCTAGGAGTCATTTGAGGCAATGTAAAAATACCTTTATTTTTTTTCTATGTGTAACTCACATGGGCATTTAGAAATATTAAATTAATTCAAGTCCCAATGTTGTGATTCTTCAAGCAAGTCAGTGTATCAATATGAGAAAAGCTAGAGAGTCATCATTTGGTTCATTTCATTTGTCAGTTCCTGACACCTTCCTGCAGAATCATTAGGCAGCGAAGTACAATAAAATGTGACCGTGTTTTAAAAATCAAGTATTATTTACATTACCAGGCCAGTGACAATATTGGACTTAAAACATTGAATTAAATCACTGTTCTGTATAGTGACTTTCCTTTGGGGTCAACACAGAGGTCTTCTGCAAGTTGGAAATACTCTACCTACATTTTTGATCCTAGAATAATTTCACTAGTTGCAACTCCATACTTCTTTTAAATGTATCTTTATGACCATAAATGTGTTCATCCTTGATATCTAACTTTCTTTTCAATTAACCCTTCATACTAATTATTGAATAGCTATTCAGTGTTGGTTTATACATATACCTATACATCATAGAATGTAATATCTATGTTATGGTGACAAAATATTTTACATTGAAAGAGAATATAGGTGGGAAAGAAAATGTCAAAATTCAACAATATTAGCTATTCTTAGACAAATTTTCAAGAACACATCCCTGTACTGTTTCTTTCCATGTTACTTTTCCTGATGCCAGTATTACTTTTCATATGCAAATGATAAAAATCTCATCGCACTGAGAAGTAATACTGAAATAAGTTGGATTCTTCCAGTCTCACTGGTATTGGTGCTGGGTTGGAAGTTTAAATTATGTAGGATGTCAAAGATTTTGAGGCTTAGTCAAGGCAAAATATAGGACCATGCAGACAGTAGCATGCACAAACTCATTGAATGGTGTTTAGATGCATGTGGGAGGCAGACTCTGGCATATGATACTGACAGGTAAATGCCTATGGCAAAAATTTCAGGATGGGAGGAAAGTAAGGACGCTCCCAGGGGAGAGGGAGATGAGCAACAGGACACATAAATATAAGTGATATTGCATAAGGGCATAGCATGGGATCTTTGCTAGAGAGCTATAAATAACAGGAGTTGTTTGGAATTATATACCCACCAGGGATCTATCACAATGGCCAACAATACTGAGATGAGGTATGGAAAGCAAACAAGATATTAAGTTGCCAACAACCTTCTTATCTGGGCTACTTTTTTTTTTTTTTTTTTCTTTTTTTTTTTTTTTTTTTTTAAAAAATAAATAATAGTTTATTTTTACATCACTTTGTTCATTTTCCCATCTCAGTTGTAATCCCCATAGATTTCCCATTACCATATCACCCATGTGTCATCTCCACAGTCCAGTGCATTTCCCTCTCCCCCAATGTTTTTGATCCCGTTTCCCATACCACCCCATAAAATGTGTCTGGTATATAGCTGTTCATTATTATTGTTACTTTCTCGCCTGGTCAGTCATACTCCTGCTATGAGTGAAATCATCCAGTATTTTCCCTTTTCTTTCTAGCTTATTTCACTAAACATTATCTTTTCCAACTCCACCCATGTTGCTGCAAAAGGCATGTGTTTATTTATTTATCTTTTTTGTTGTTGCTGAGTAATATTCCAATGTGTATATGTACCACATCTTTTTAATCCAGTTATACACTTTTTTGGGCATTTGGGTTGTTTCCTTGTCTTTTCAATTGCAAATAAAGAAGCAGTAATTATGGGGGTGCAAGTATCTTTTTGAATCTGTGTTTTTATGTCTTTTGGGTAGATACCTAGGAGTGAGAATGCTGGGTCACATGGAAGCTCCATGTTCAGCTGTTTGAGGAACCTCCAAACAGTTTTCCATAGTGGTTGTACTAGTTTGTATTCCCACCAGCAGTGCAGTACAGTTTCTTTTCCTCCACATCCTCACCAAAATTTGTTGCTGCTCATTGTTTGAAGATGTGTCATTCTCACTGGGGTGATGTGGTATCTCATTGTGGTTTTAATTTGCATCTCCCTTATTACAAGGGATGTTGAACATTTTTTTCATATGCTTGTAGGCCATCGGTATTTCCTCTTTGGAGAAGTGTCTTTTTAGCTCTTCTGCCCATTTTTTGATGGGGTTGTTTATTTTTGTATCTGGGTTACTTTTAAGTCACCAGGTATGTACCTGCTTTCGCGCTAATGGATTTCAATATGTATCATACTAGGGTCCAATATAAAAAGTCTCTCTTTGGCTCATGTATATCACAGGTTCATAAAGAACTCAGAGCAGTATCAAATAAAAGCTGAGATCAGGCTCTTAGATAATTAACATTTGAAAGATGTTTTTAAAAATAACATTGATTTATTTTTTCATGGAAGAACTGAGGTATAAGCCAGACATGCAGAGGTTGGGGTTGGAGAGGTAGGATTCACCAGAGACAGAGTCAGAAGTAGAGCAGGTATATCTACTGAAATACTCTATGGGTTAGTTCCCTGGGAGGGGATTCAGCTGAGACAGTTGGTGTGGGCCCTTGAGGTGATAGTGCTGAGATAACCCTTGGCTACCAGGGAGGCCCTGTGATGTACACTTTAAGGAAAAAAGAGTGGCAGGATTTGGAGAAATTTAGGACTGATAGTTTAATACTTATTGAATCTTGGTGAGATGATCCTTTTCTGAATAATGTTTGGGCTCATAATGTGCTGTTATCAACATTTTCAACTATTGACATTCCCTAAAATACTCCTATGTAAAATAATTACACCATATTTACCTAAGATACCAAAGGACTATAACCACTTAAAGTATCTAGGAAGCAGTAACACAATAAATAATAAAGGCTCTTAACTTGGTCTTATGCATCATTTTAGTGAAGTTTATCATCACTATGCACTAAACAACCTTTCTGATAACCCTATAAATTATCATTGTTATCAAATAACATTGTCATTTTTTTTTTTTAGGTTTTGTTTTAAATAGTCTTCATGATCTTTATCAATACTGACTGGGATGCCTTAAATGTCTTTCTTGGTTAAACTCTCCCTAATGGTTCAGGGAAAACTTAATAGTTACCTCTTCTGTAAATATTTCTACCAGTGTCCTGAGCAAAATGAATAAAGTATCTTCACATGTCATAACATTTTGCTTAGGATAATTTATTGAATTTTTCTTCCTCATATTACAATGAGTTTATTATAATTCCTACTACAAACTCCCCTCATGCTTCTCATAACTTTGAACCTGTGATCTACTATAGGGTCTGACACAGGGCTACTAAAGGTTTGCTAGATTAATAAAGAAAATATAATTCATCTTAGTAACATTGTAAGACATTTAGTAACATATTAAAATGTTCATCTGTACTAATGAAATATTACTGTGTGTTTAAGTATGCTAAAGTAGTAGCTCATAACTGATGAAATGATTTTATTAGTAATTAATATTTTATAAAAAGAATGTATGTTCAAATTAGCAAGAAATTTCAAATAAATCCTCATAAATGTCATAAGATGAATTTCAAACTATATGAAATATGTGAGTATATTTCAAATAGGTCTGTGACTCACCTGTGATTCTCTGGGGGAAGGTAGATCTAATTGCCCAGAAAGTTCTGTCCCACAATTTTAGTGGGGGAGCTTTGTTTTGGATAGCAGCAATAATTCTCTTTGTCATGAAAAAGCAGTACCATTGTAATTTACCCTTGAGAGAAAGCTGACGATTGTCAAAGTAATGGAAAAGGTCACTTAGGGGCATATCTCCTGTAGCATGTTGCAGACCTAAGCACACTATCTTCACCTACACTCACTACTTCTAGATTTTCTTTTAATTTATACCATCTGTTGGTCTGGATCATGTCTTGATTTGTGCATCATTTTGGAAGGCAGAGGCAGAACATCTGCCTTCACAGATGTTTCAAGACTCCACCAGATGTCCAGATTTAAAAGAAATTGGCTAAATTTGGGTGAATAAAAAAATTACATACAACAAAAATTTTGTGTATACATATATGAGCTTCAGGAAATGATTTATTAAAGCTCTGTAGACCTAATTAATTTTTACACTAGCTACAGCTACCCAGTTTTTAACAAATATAGATTAACTTTCAAATCATGTTTTATTTCTCTTGATAATAAATATACAATTTAATTATTAGAGGTAAGTCTCATTTAGTAATGTACTTAATAGTAAATAAGTAGCACTTGGGTAGTTTCTTTAGATGACATGAATGGTTATAGATCTGCTGGAGAAATACATGGTACTATGTTGCCGTTCATCTCTTCTTGGTGCTGGTAGACATAGATAATCAATTACAGCACTCTGGACAGACACTACCAATTGATCATAATATATACACTTACATTCAAACTAATTGCTTCCCTATATGAGTGTGCACATGTGTGTATAAATAAAAATTGACAAGATACCAATGTTCTCTCATCTTCATTTCCATTCAAATGTTATCTACTTACAGAGATTTTCTTTGGTGAAACTCTACACTAATCCCACTCCCAAGAAATTATGAAATATATATTACAACTGATATGGCATTTATCATAATTTGGATTTATAATGTTTTCACTTTTTTCTTTATTTTTCACCAATTTAGCTCTTAAAAAGGATAGGCCTTTTCCATCTTGGTAACTTCTGCATTTCGAACATAGAACAACATGATTGATTATTGGTTAAAAATATGAATATTTATTCAATGTCTGGAGAAAATTTTGTGAGATAATGACCAAGAAAAGGGACAAATATGAGATGAATTTGATTACATCCATTAGTTCTTTTACCTAGAGAAAACTGTGTCCAGGATAATTAGAATGTGATTTATATATGCAATTTTAAATTTCTATGGGTTTCATCAAAAAATTAAAAGGAAACAGTTAAATCTATTTTAATACATTTTATCTAGCTCAAGATATCCAAAATATTGACATTAATATTTAATTAATATAAAATCACTAATGATATATTTAGGATATTTTTGTACTGGGTTATTGAAATCTGATACATATTTTATACTCATAGTATATCTCAATTTGGACTATCCATATTTCAAATGCTTCTTAATCATATGTGGCTAGTGACTGCTGTCTTGGGCATTGTGGCTCTAGAATATAGGATTTGTGTGGAAGTTGGTGAAAAATAAGACCAGATAATACGGTTGCTTGAAGGTACAAAGTCTGAATGGCAGTGTGCGATCTTTTGGAAATAAGTAGGTAAATGATATTTTAGACACAGGCTATGAGATGAGCAATGTAATACACAGTAAAGGATGTAAATGGAAAGGAAAAAATTGGAGATTAGTTGTTATTAAATAAATGATAAGTGATAAATATTTGAACACAAATAGTGACATAGACTGAGAGAGATAGGGTAGATAAATCAGACTAAGTAAATATTCTCAAGTAGGCATCTATTCAATATAACTTCACAAAATCTTTATGATCATATCTATTTTGTACCAATAAATATTTCCAGGTTTCATTTAGAATGATATGCTGTGATAATAACACTTAAGAATTATGAATTTTTTCACTCATAAAAGAAGGCTTCTTGCACCTTAAATTATACTCAACTGACAGCAGACCTGCTGAAAAGCAAATTGATGGATGAAATATGAACATAACATTTAAAATAAAACTGCACCTCATTATATCAAACTTACTTGGAGGCTCAAAGTAGAAATGTGTATTGAGCCTACATTTTTATGTTCAACAGAAGGTGAAAGATAATCTATGTGAGCAACAATTGCCCCCCGAATCCTGACCCCGTTATTCCTGCTTATCCAAAGCCAACAAGTCCTTAAAACTTCTCTCATACCTGGTTTTGTCTCTGAGCAAATAGCATTTAGTTTGGAACCAAACTCATAGAGATCCCTGCCAGCTCATCACTATTTCCTTCAAAGAGATATTGTGTGTTCTTTCAGTTTATGTTATTTTACTAAAAATATGAGTTAGCATATGCAAGAGACTTAGTCCATGTGTAAAACACCCAATGTGTTATTTCTGCAACAACCTTATGAAGCAAGCATTATTGCTATTCACATTTCCTAAAAATACATCTGAAAATTGAACATACTAATTAGCTTTCCAAATTCAGCGTACATAAATAAGGAATAGGAACACTATTGGTCAGGCACTTTAGAAACAATCATATGAGGGACCTCCATGGTGACTTATGAGTTAAGTCTCAACATTATCATCACTATTCCCTGAGTTTTAGCCTTGGTCAGGGAGCTAACTGACATGGCGCAGCAGACCTCTCCTGACCCACCCACTGCTCCCCTAAGCAGTGTATTTCACTAGACCTGCCTGCTTTGCTCCCCACTCCGTGTCTGGTGAATCCTCTCATTCCTCTCCCCTTGGACCTCTGGCCTACACCCCAGTTTTCTTTATGGCACACACACAAAAAAAATCACATCAGATATCCTTTACTGCTATAACATTTATACTTCTATTATTAATCTAATGTAAGGTCATCATCTTAAGGGCAGTGTTCATGAATTTCAAGGAGGTAATCAAGAAAATGTGCACTGAGGACATTTATTTAGCATTTCCTGAAGAGGTCAACTTTATTCAGTAACTTCAACAGCAGTGTTTTAGACTAGGACTTGGGAAGCAGGGAGATGGTCAATCACTGTAGAACAGTAGTGAGTGAGGAAGAAGTCCAGGCAGACCTCATTTTATTGCACTTCACTGTACTGCAGCTGGAGATACTTCACTGTTTACAATTTGAAATTTCTTGCCAACCCTGAGGCAAGCAAATCTATTAGTGCCCATTTTTTTCATTATCATGAGCTTACTCCCGTCCCTGTAATATTGTGCTATTCATTATATCTGTTTCATTATATCACCATTTTCATTATATCTGTTATGATGATTTGTTATTGGTGATATTACTATTGTAATTGTTGAAAGTACCCACAAACTGCACCATAGACTATAATGATCATTTTATGTGTTTGCATGTGTGTATTATATACATGTATGTGTATGCTATATGGGGATATGCATGTACTCACATATACATGTATATAAACAGGAAAGGGGAAACAATTGCGCAGACACAAGCAGGCTGGAAGAGCTGCGGCTGCTGCTTATAAAAAGAAAAGATTTATGAAAAAAAAAAAAAAAACCTGCAAAGTCATGCCGGCAAGAGGGCCTCATGATAATGAAATTAATTGATCAATGTCTCTTCTGACTTCTCCAACAACTGACTTTCCACTGTCTTTTACTTCTCCTTGGTCCTCCCTATACCATCAGATACACTAATATTGAAATTATGCCCACTGATAATCTACAAAAACCTCAAAATGTTCAAGTGAAAGGGAAAGTTGTGAATCTCTCACTTAAAAAAAAAATCTTTACATCACTGTATATTCCCTATAAAATTCCTACCATCCATCAGCCAGTGTGCTGTCACCATTGTCTTTTCTGTTTTGATCCCTTTTCCTCCCCTTCCCTGGCAGAATGACTTTAATTTATGGCTGCCTGTTCATTTTGTTACTCATTATTATTATTAATATTATTATTGCTATTTTCCTGATCCTTTAGTTTCCCCTTATTCCTCTTATAATTGAAACAGCCTAATATTTTTTCTTTTAACTTCTATTTTATTTCATTGACTATGATCCCTTCTAGCTCCATTCATGTTGCTGTAGTTGGCATGGCATGAGTTAACCTTTTTTGACTGCTCAATGTTGTTTCATTTTATATATATATATCTTTTGAATAGAAAACCCATAAATAAGCCCACATATTTATGCATCTGTCACTTTAACTCAACAATTAGAAATGATTCAGCTTCGTGAGGAAGATTTGTTGAAAACAGTTACTCAGAACACTAGGACTCTTACACCAGATAGCCAAACTGTGAATTCATAGTAAAAGTTCTTGAAAGGTATTAAACTTGCTACTCCAGTGAACATAGGAAAGGGAAACAGCCTTATGACAGATATGAAGTAAGTTTTACTGAGCTGGATATAATATCAAACCAGTCACAACATTTCATTAAACCAAAGTCTAATCTAGAGTAAGGCACTAACTATTCTATTCTGTGAACACTATGAGAGGTGAAGAAGCTGCAAAGTGTTTGAATCCAACAGAGCTTGGTTCATGATGTTTTAGAAAGGAATCTGTTTCTGTCACATTAAAGTTCAAGGTGAAGCAGCAAGTAATCCAGAAGATAGATGTGAAACAATTGTAGAAAAGTGGCTACAATTAACTGTAGATTTTCAAGGTAGAAATAGCCTTTTCTTCAAAGAAGATGCTCTCTAGGATATTCATAGCTAGAGAGGAAAAGTTAATGGTTTCAAACCTTAGAAGGACAGTCTGACTCTTGTTAGAGACTAATGCAGCTGATTACTTTCATTTTTTTTTATTTTTAGATTTATTTATTTATGCATACAGAACTGGAGTGTAGGCCAGAAGTGCAACGGTGGTGAGAGGATTCACCAGAGAGAGAGTGGGGAGAAGAACAGGCAGATTGACAAAGTATACTAAAAGAGAGGAGTAGTGGGCAAGACAGGAGTGGCCTCCTGCTCCATGTGGGTCACCTCCCTGGATGGGGAATGAACTTGCGCTGAAGCAGCTGTGTTAGGTTCACAGTGCTGAGCTTCAACATGTTGTGTCACCAAGGAGGTCCTGCAGCTAGTTGCATTCAATTGAAGATTCATGGATCAAAAACCCTAAGCCCTTTAAAAAATGCACTCAGTCTACCCTGCCTATACTCTTGAAATGGAACAACAGAATTTGGATGATAGCATATTTGTTTACATCATGGTCCACTAAATATTTTAAGCCGACCATTGAGATCTGTTCAAGAAAGATACCACTATTCTTTGACAGTGCTCCTGAGCTATGATGGGAAAGCACAAGGAGATTAATGTTTCCATGCTTGATAACACAATACCCAGTTTTCAGCCTCTGGATCAAGGGCTAATTTTGGCTTTTAAGTGTTACGACTTAAATATATTTCCTAAAGCTGTGGCTGGCATAGATAGTGATCTTTGTGATACATCTGAACAGAGTAAATTGAAACCCTTCAGGAAGACTTGACCAGACTAACTGACATCAAGAATATTTGTAATTCAGGCAAAGAGGTCAAAATAGCTGCACTAACGGGAGTTCTGAAGAAAGTGAAGCTCACTCTTGCAGATGACTTTGAGGGATTCCAAGCTTCAATGAAGGAAGTAACTGCAGATGAGATGGAACAGCAAGAGGATTAGAAGTAGAAGTAGATCCAGGAAGATGACTGAATCACTGCCATCTAATGATAAAACTTTAATGATGAGGAGTTTCTTCTTTTGAATGAGGAAGGAAAGTAGTTTCCTGAGATAAAATCCACGCCCAGGAAAGTAGCTGTGAACATTGTTGAAATGGCAGCAGCAGATTTAGAATATTGCCTAAATGTAGTTGCTAAAAGGTCTGACAGGACTGACACAAATTTTGAAGGTTTTTGTGGGTAAATGCCATGAAATAATCCCACATTATACAGAGAAATCTTTCTTGAAAGGAAGACTCAATCTATATGGCAAACTTCATTTTTATCTTGTATCAAGAAATTGTCACAGCCAACCCAATCTTCAACCATCACCACCCTGACCAGTCAACACCCAAGGAATTAGGTAAGACCAGCAAAAAGATTACAGATCACTGAAGGCTCAGAGGATGGTATATTTTAACAATGAAATGTTGATTTTAATTAAGTGTGTTTATACATTTTATAAAAACACAATTGCACACATAACATACCACTGTACAGTGGTAAACATAACTTTTTTTTTTTTTTAATGTACTGGAAAGCCAGAACAATATTGTGACTCCTATTGGTTACAATATTCACCTTGTTGTGTTGGTCTGGAACCAAACCTGCGGTATCTCTGAGGTATGTATGCAAAACTTCACTGAGGACTTCTAAACCTCCTTCCCCCATCCTGTTTCTCCATATAGTTGAACTTCTCTGAGAAATTACTGAAGGTGGTATTGGCAGTATGACTCTACTATAATTACTCTGCAATTTGAGCCCAATGTAACTTGAGAAGCATTTAATTTACCTTTCTACTGCAAACCTTGAATTTTCTCTGCTATCCAGAAAAAGTAGAGAACTTAGTTTCTTGGGTTTAAAGTCTTCTCCATCTTTTTATTTCTTTTCATTGTTAAATGGGTATAATATAATTGTTAGTGCTAATCTGAGGTTAGAATAGAGATACATATGTATGTATATGGAGGAAGAGGTGCATATTATTTATTTTGCATACTATTCACTAGTCAATACTTGTGAATATGGCCAGTTCTTTCCTTTTCTTTAAAGAATGCCTAATAATGGTCTATTCACTCATAAAACATTTTTTATTTTCAGACATGATAGTTGATATTTCCTATCAGAGTTGCTAAAAATGACTTTTAAAATGTCCCTATAAGAGGGAAACAGCTATTGAGAAACTTCTTTCCCTTCACACATATAAGACATCAAGAAAAACTGTTAGTTTTATGTCTTCCATCCACCCCTCATGATCCATCCACCCTCCATCCATCCACCTACTCAAAATCATTCTGTTCTGAATCAGTCAAGGTAGTTCTGTTATTAGTTTAGAGATACTTTCAATTTCAGATGAAGAGTTCTTCTAATCATTTGCTACTGGGCATTTATTTTTAGTTTATTTGAATTATTTGAATTGAGCAATAATTAAGCTATTTTCTAGCTTTGTAGAAATTTGGAGCTATCATTCTTTTCAATGAATTGAGGCAAAAGAATAAAAATAGAAAATCAGGACTGTTTGTAATGGGAAGTCAAAGATTTTAAGTTGTCCGTACCAATAAAAAAAATTTAAGCTGTGGAATGTACATACTCATTGACCAAGAGTAGGATGTTAGCTATTAGGTGTTAGACTTTAATATTTATCTCAAAATGATATACACTGATGAACTTGTGTAAATGAAATAATATTATTTCTAGAATAAGATGAATATAATCAATTATCTTTACACATAGCCGAGGTTTTACATATTAGTTACTTTGTTACCCAGAACCTTCTTCATACCACCAACTATAAATAGTAGGGATTTTGCATCACTTACTATTATTTACAGGTTTACAAAGTTTCCCTTAAACTCAGTATTTCCTGTATGTAATTCATGTTGATTGTGGAACTCACCTCAAATATTTATTGTGAGATGGTAAAGAACTCATGCACACATTATTAAGACTTCAGGATACATATTTCTATATAATCATGAATATTATCTCTTGTTTAGTAGATTTTTGCATTTGTGTAATACTTTTTTGATAAGCAGACAGGGAAGAAATATACACAAGATATAGGGTTTTGTATAAGAAAGGACAGTCCTCATGAATGTAGCAGATACTTTTGATGCTAATTCTGTCACTTATGTATTTTTCCCTTACCAGTTTAAATAAAATTGACATTTTGAAAAGTCACTGTGACTTAACACATTGATGTAGATCGAATCTAAGTAAGTTTTGGTATTGACAGAGACATTTTATGTAGTTGACTAAAAATGATCTGTTTTATGAGTAAGGATATATTTCTAAGAAACTTAGATAAGGATCTGAAAGAAGCTGGTATGTGCTGTAAAGTCAGGGAAATTAGCAACTGTAGATATCACTCCTCTTATTCTTCAGTTGTCATAGCTAATAAATGGGTATTTCCATAAATAGGTCAACACCTTTGTCACATTCTGTATGGGTTATCTTATATACAGGGTGACACTTCAAAAAGTAGATTCAAAAACACTAATCATAGTTAATAGCAGGAGTCCTATGAATATCAATAAGCATTTACACTGTAAGATCTTGTGAATTAACACATTATTTTTGCCTTATAATCAATTTTTATCCCAGCCCTATATAAAATGATTTCTGTTGGCAGTGAAAACAGTCACTATCCTTAGAAAAAGTTTCTGGGATTGTGTTTGGATGCAAGCCATGGTCATAGTTATGAGATAGCAGTTTTATTAGATTTTGAATCATTATATGTATGTTTTCCTAACTGGAGTTCACATAGATATATACTCAGTTTACATATAACATGGGAAAAATGTAAAACTATGTGTGGACTATGATTCATAAATATTTTAATCTTCCACATGAGGATATGAACACATAGCCTTAAATTGAGAATCAGAAGTGGTGGGAGTTTAATGAGGATTACATCCAAGGGAAGAAATCAAATACTGTGCAAAAATGAATGAAGACGTAAAAACAAAGTTAGAAAGATCACTAACAATTCTGAAACAAGATTTTCAAAGTTGCAATTTTAGCTTCTCTTCTCCAACACAAAATAATTTTCATATAATTCTGAAGATTCCTTATATTTATGTTATACATCTTTGCATTTTAAAGTTCTTAGGAAATCCTTTTATCAATAATGCAGTGAAAATGAGTTATATTCTCTCTCTCCTCTGTCTCTCATCTCTCTTCTCTCTCTCTCTCTCTCTCTCTCTCTCTCTCTTTTTCTCTCATAGATTATGGCTATTCTTCCCTAGAGCAGTTTCTGCTTGGCAATACATTTTGACACATTTCCAAAGTCAACAAAGAATAAAAGGATTGGGGATTACAAAGTTGTAAACTGCAAGTTGTCTTGTTAAAGTATAAAATGATCACAGCAAATACCACTCCAGGGGAGCATTGTCTAGCTGCTTTTTTTTTTTTTTTTTGCTAATGGAAACATCAGATTTGACTCCACGGGGTATGCTACCTCAGAATTATTAGGGCAATGCCATTATTCAAAATATCAGTCTCATGTTAACACTAAAGGTAGAGTTTTAATGCTCAGTGATGTTGACTTCTTTGGGCAATGGACAGCGCTTACAAGATTCAAGGGCATCAGTTAGGAGGCTCACCAACCTTTAGTCTAGATGCAGGGAATGGATTTTTTTTTTCTTTTGGTGAATTTGAACAATTGATTGCACTTTGCTGAGCTTTCCAGGACTTTGGTATCTTGACCCAATCCTGACTTTTCCTACTGACCAAATTAGATTTCCTAGTACCCATTCATTAAAGCAATACTTACATATTGCTTGATTTACTGTTGCAGTAATTAAGCAAATATTTGTATGGATGACTTCTGTTAGATTAATAAATGTGAGCAGCTCTATAAAACCTTTACTATGGACTACAAGCTTTAGTTTAAATGACACATCATAAAATTTGCTTCCAAATATATCATGTAACTCTTCACTATAAGTTTACATTAAACATCTACTTTACAAGTCAAGTAGAAAGATGTTTTGCCCTTTGCTAAGATTTTAGATTTATAATCTACCAGTGTTTCAACTTATAGTCACATACATATTTATGTATATATATGTATATATATATATATTAAAATGTTATTAAAAGGTATATATATATATATATATATATATATATATATATATATATATATATATAGTCATGTTACCAATTCTGAGGTATCTGTTAGCATTGTAGTAAAAATTGTCAGTTTTTCTATTGAAAGCCCCTTATATTGTCTCTGTGACATACAAATAATCATTAATATCACAGCACTTCCTCTGACTTACTAAGTGCAAAGTGCTGTATAAAGTACCAGACAGCATTATGATATACCTGATATTATCACTCATTAAAAAAATATATAAAAAAATATTCTACACAAATTTGTGGCAACTACTGTTTTAACTCTGGTCTTCGTGTTATAAAGGTTATCATAATTATATATATATTTAAAATCTTACAGCATAGAAAGAGGAGCTAAGATGTTAGGCACTACTACTATGTATAGGTAAAAACATTGTGTTTATGTCAAGGGGGAGCTCAAAAAAACAAAGCTATTTTAAAATAAATATAAATTGCTGGTAACATATTTTTATGTACTACAATATAAATGCCCTTTGCATTTTACTCAAATGTGTACTGCCTAAATAATTTGAAACTTTATATAACAACACAGTCACAGTAGTCTCTCTAACTAGGGTACGATAATAGTCTAATAATAATGTATTCTAAACTGAATACTTAGTGTTAGTTTATAACATCTGAGAGATGTGTGTGAGATTCCCATGTATTTATGCAAATGCACATGTGTGAAGTTTTAGGAGTTGTTTTCACTAGTAACTACTAACCTTTGTGGAACACTCACCACTTACAGACCTCCCTTTTAAATGTTTCAGAGACTCCAACTCATTTATTTAATCCTGACAATCATCACATGAACCATTTTTCTCAGATGAGAAATCTGAGTCATAGGAAGGTTAAGCAGCATCTGTGAACCACAGCCTAGATACACTTCACAGTCTGTGACATTCCTTCTGCGGTAGATTAGCTATAAGATGATAAGTTGTGAAGTTTTAAGTCTAAGTTCTTAACCAACTGAAGCTGTTGTGCATGTGAAAATTGACCCAACCACTTTATAGCCAAATCAGCATATTTCACAGTCACTTCTTTTTTGCTTTCTCTGCAGAATCCCACACATGGCTCTGCTTAATGTTAAGCTACGCATGGAAACCTTGTTTAATTGCAGCCGAAGTGGCACTTTCCCCCCCTCAGTGTTATTGCTACCGAAGGAAGAAGTGACTGTTTGTGAGCTGTAACACAGAGCTTATACTACTGTATGGTACTTGGACATTACAAAGTTCTTAAGAAATGGACAGTGCACCATTTTTTTTTTTAAGATTTATTTATGCTTACAGAACTGGGGTGCAAGCCAGAGTTGTGGTGGGTGAGAGAATTCACCAGAGACAGAGTGGAGAGCAGGACAGGCAAATCGACAAAGTATACTGCTGAGGGGAGCAGCGGGCGGGTCAGGAGAGGTCTGCCGCGCCATGTGCGTCAGCTCCCTGGCAGGGGATTGAACTGGTGCTGCAGTGGCTTTGGATAGCTTCATAATGTGGCGCATTGAGCCACCAAGGAGAGCCCCCAGTGCACCTTTTAATCTTTGACTTGGTACTGAGATAGTGAAGGAAGTATTCTATACCGTCTTTGCGTTGGTAACACAATGGCGCTCAAAGAAAAATATTCTCAAACACCAATTCTTATTTTATTTCACTATCATGATATTTTATATTTCATTTTATCACTCTAGTTAAAATATAAAAATGCATAAATGATCATATATAATGTTTCTAGAGTAATTGTACATTAGCATGCCATCATATTCAATATATCTTAAAAATGCACTTGGTAGAAAATGGCTAACATCTTTAGAAATCATTTTATTTTCATTTGATAAAATTTTCTGCTAGATAATTTTACATAGACACTGAAATCTCTATTGAGAGTGGGTAAGTATTTAGTAACTTAAATAAGGTTCTGAGTACTTAAACACCTTCGAACGTACATTCATATTCATAACATATTCAAATGAATGTATTTAAGAAAACATATGACTGAAATTCTCTGAAACTGTTTAAATCAAGTAACATTGCTTTTCATCCTTGTTAATTTTTTGACAGTATAGGGGCGTTTCTCCTCTTAGGTGTGATCACTGTTGCTTTCCCCAACCAAAGAACCCATAGTCCTCCATTGTTTTCCATCCTGCTTCCTACCCCCAGCCATCCAGCCCCACCCACTTTTCACCCCTACCCCTATCCCCCCGTTCCCTTCCTGGATGCCTCAGATCTATAGTCGGCTATTAATGGTTGTAAAACCATTTATAAATGTTTGAAATATTTTAAAATTTGGAGGTGATAAGCTTAAGAATGTCACCTGAGTATGAATATCTTTCTGGCTATCTTTACAGTCATACAGGAGGATAGTTCAATGAACTGAGGTGACTCTCTTAACTATAATTCATATATAAGTCTACATGTCAATAATCTATTTCTGAAAATACATGATTTATCATTTTCTTTCTTTCTCTTTCTTTCTTTCTCTCTCTCTCTTTCTCTATTTCTTTCTTTCTTTCTCTCTCTTTCTTTCGCTCTTTCTTTCTCTCTCTTTCTGTCTCTCTGTCTTTCTCTTTCTCTCTTTCTTTCTCTTTCTCTCTCTCTTTCTCTCTTTCTCTCTTTCTCTCTTTCTCTCTTTCTCTCTTTCTCTCTTTCTTTCTTTCTTTCTTTCTTTCTCTCTCTCTCTTTCTTTCTCTCTCTTTCTCTCTTTCTCTCTTTCTCTCTTTCTTTCTTTCTTTCTTTCTTTCTTTCTTTCTTTCTTTCTTTCTTTCTTTCTTTCTTTCTTTTTTTCTTTCTTTCTTTCTAAGAACAGGGTATAGGACAGAGATTCAGGAGGTCTGAGGGTTCCCCAGAGAAAGTAGGGAAAACAAACGGACTGACTGAAATAAACTGCTGAGGAGAGCAGGGGGCAAAACAAAAGAGGTCTGCAGTGCCATTTGTGGGTCACCTCCCTGGCTGAGAATCAAATTCAGCCATAGTAATGATAGCACTGAGATTTAACCCTTATACCATGGGAGAGATCCCCATCTTTATCATTTTTATCATTCTATAATTACCCATAGTAGAAGTTTTCAAGAGATTTTCATTTTGATAATTTAATGCCACAGGTTTTGCCAGGGGTAAAGGTGATGTTTAAAATTTTAAATATTGGTCCTTCCTGGTGGTGCAATGGGTTAGGACACAGCACTGCAAGCTGGCTGCAGCTGCTTCAGTGTGAGTACGATCCCTGGCCCCAGAGGTGATCCCCATGGGTCTCCTGACCCATCTGCTGCTCCCCTCAGCAGTGTACATCATCAATCTGCCTGTTCTGCTCCCCACTCCGTTTCTGGTGAATCCTCTCACTGCCCCTGCACCTCTGGCCTGTACCCCAGTTCTGTATGTTTAAATAAATAATCTTAAAAAAGCACCAGAAATTCATTTAAAAATAAAATATTAAACATTAAAATTTAATATTATATGTTCAAAATAATTGTTCATAAGTAATTCAGTGAGTCATTAGACACTAAAGTCCCTCACTGATAAGGTACTCTTTAACTTTCTTCTAGGAAGGGAGACAAGGATTCAAGCTTTGAGTAGATACTAAGATCAACCCAGTGCTTTTCTCTGTATCCTAATATGCCTGACAGTGCTTCTGCTCTTAGAAATCTTCTATGTCTTATCATGTATCCTCTCATGTCTCTTTTTCTACTCCAGTACAATCTCAGGTATTTGCCCAGTTTACCAAAACTGAATTTCAATCATGTAGATTTCTGTCTTGCCCTCTTTTCATGTTTAGTTTTGATATTAAATTAGCTCAGCTACTACTGTTTTGCTCCACAGATCATCAAAGATTAATACCCAACTTAGCAATTGCTTTATAAAGCCAGGAGAGGAAAAGAAAAGCCTTTATATTGATTATAGACTACTGACAGTGGTCCTTTAGCCATGTCAGCATATGAGGCTAGGAATGTCATTTCCCTCTTTTTAGGTTCCAAAGTCAGTCTGTGTGCAAACACGTACATTTGCTTGAGCTGTTTAACACAATGCATGGCGAATATATCTTTCTAGTTTTCAACACATATTTTTGGGAGGGGATTTGATGAATTACTCAAACTCATTAGTTTTTGGTACATGCATGACATTTGAGTGTATGCAAGTTCCTCAGTAAGTTGTTGATTTCCTTTTCCACTTTTACTCCACTTACACCCTTCTTTGTTTTTGACTGACTCTAAATATTTGACATGTATTTTAATTTATATAAATAGTATAGATCATTTCTTGTTGTGTTGTGAATATCGAGATTTTTCTTACAGCAATTTTTGTTTATTAATAGCAACAGCTATTAACTAACCATTAATTCAAATGGCTTTTCATCTTTTTGTGCATCAAAATCTCTTATGGAATTTTTTTACTGTTTAATTTTGTTTGAAAACATGTATGCCAGACACCTACCCTGGAAAATTCTTTTTTAAAAATTTGAAACACGAGCAAATTTTAAATATTTGTAGTATTTGTTTCAGTCAAATTTGAAAAGTTACACATAATTTAACATATCTCAAGCTATAACTTTTATAATACTCCTGTGTGTTCATGTGTGTGTGTATCAATAGTTTCCCATCAATCCTAAGTATTTTTCATTTTTTAAAATAATATTACTTCACCTTCTGGAGAATATGTATTATTTTCTCTCCCACTTAAATTTTTAATTTTTTATATGGTTTTATTAGTTTTTTTTTTTTTTTTTGCTTTTTACCCTCTTTCCAGTATCCAAAACACAAACCTTGATGCAAGTAGATTACTTTTTTGGAACAATATTTTAGGAAGAATATTGAAGGGACCTAGAGACTAACCAATGAACTAAAGCCAATAATGGGATGTCACTGACAATTTGCCATAATGAAAACTAAATCTAAATCTGTTGTTAATCCCACATGAAACCATAGAGAATTTGCAACAAAATGGTGCTTCCAATGATCAAAATGTGAGACATTTATCAAGAATGACTATAGCTTATTGGCTGAGAGTTACTGCTATAGAGTTTAAGCAAGCTCTCCCCTTACCCTCCATACCACATAGACTGTCAGATGCTCCTGTGCCACTAGATGAGCAATTATTTGACACTAGAGAAAACCTAAAAGCTAGCATGCTATCCCTTGTGATGGGATGCTAGAAGTTTGCAAAATGCTATCCATCACAACTGTGCTGAAAATAGATGGGATGAGAATTGTATTGTGAATCTCAAAAAATGCTTCAGATGCCTTTCTTCTCTTTCTAGCCTACTCTTCTTTGTTCTTACTTTTCTTCCTGCTTGAACATAAAAATACAGCTACTGTGTAAAGATAAAATAATGAACAAGGTCCAGTCATTTGCCATTAATGAGCCCATGGTTTACCAGGAAAGACAGATCATTTCAATCCAAAGTAATAGTGGAAAAGATAGTTATTCAGAGAAATCAAGAGTCACAGAAGGCTTAGAAGGCTTGCAGGAAGAGATTTCATGTGAGATACTTCTAAGTCTAGGACCAAAAAAATAATAATAATAATAAAATAAAATAAAAATAACAACTAAACCAAGATGATGTTTTCATTATTTTTTGAAGATTTATATATGTGTGTGTGTGTGTGTGTGTGTGTGTGTATTTTTAATATGGAACTGGGGTACAGGCCAGAGGTGTGGGGGTGGTGAGAGGATTCACCAGCGACAGAGTGGGGAACAGAACAGGCAGATATGTGGGTGAGACAGGAGATGTCTTCTGTGCCAGTCAGCTCCCTGGCCAGGGATCGAACTTGTACTAAGTGGCTATGGACAGCTTCACAGTGCTGAGCTTTAACCCATTGTGCTACCAGAGAGGGTCCCGTTTCATTGTCTATCATACACTTACTCTTTTGCTTAGAAAAAAAGAGTTAACCTGTTATTGGTCTCCCCTCCTTACATATTTTTGTTGTTGTCAAACTGTTTAAATGATATGTTTTATGTTTGTGCTTATTTGGCTAAGGTTTGGCTCCCTCTATAGGCTAGAGAGCTCTAGAATTGAGACCATATCTATTTCCACTTATTACCCTTGAATTTCAAGTCCCGATATAATACTTGGTACAGAGATGAATAAGCAAGAAACAAAATATGTAACTAAAGAAAATAGGGTATTTGTCTTTCCTTTCTATGAACATATTAAATGGTCACAGAGAGGTCATTTGACATTATGGGTCTCAGTTTTCACAGCTGATCATTAGACTTAATCAAAAGGAATTGTCTAACTCAGTTTTCTGTGATTCATGATACTTGAAGGCAACTTTGGCATTTTTATATTTCAGAAAAGTAACAATGTTGTTTTTTGAATAATTTACCTTGGAAAAAGAAGTAACCTCATCACATTTACACGAGTGTAGTATTTACTTCCTGTGTGAACTTAAAGTCACTTCACACATTTTCAACCACCTCTGTCATCTACCCTCCACACATACTCTACCTCTATATAATCTTACTGTAGAGTTTTATAATTTGAAACTCAAATCGCATAAATGTAAGCACACTGCCATTTAGAAAAACCTCAATCTTGTGCCCTAAAAAGCCACCAACTGTATATGAAATCTGGATGTTTTTGGACTCAGAATATCTTTTGTTCCTTGTAAAAAATGACACTGTGAAAAGGAAAAGCTTTGGAATCACTGTGTTAATGTAAGTCAGATATTGCCAGAGATGTGATATAGTGTATGGCCAAGTTCTCATCATCTGAAAGAGCCATCAAACCCTTTTTCCATCACTGGAGTCCTAGAATTTCCAAGAAAGTTATGAAAAAGTTAAGGAAAAAGGAGAGCCATTCTTATATATATTCATTGCAAAATGTGGTAACTGGTGACTATCGTGGGATATTTTAAAAAGCAGAGTGAATTCTCAGTTATAGAAAGAAAATCACAAGATAATGGGCTGAAGAGACTTAATCTCATGAATCCAGTCTCTGACTCTCCTACTATATAATCTTTACTTAGTAAAGAGAGGTCACTTTTCCCTAGTGAATATACCTTGTTACAAAGAGACAGACACACACCTCTGTACTGGATATGCATCACCTAGAAGAGTGACTACGCTGAGAAAAACTAGCTAGTGAGCTAAATATTTCTTTCAAACTTTCTGAGTTGTCAGCAGAACACAATGTCCCATGCTGAAAATTATGTCAGCTTTCCCCCCCCAGAAATCACTCCATAAAAATTTAACTCTGCACCAATTTAAATTCATCTGAGAAAAAGAGAGATAAAGTACCCTTAAATCAAAGAGATTTATGTATTCCAATAAAGCTGCAAGATTTTGTTTTGATAGCAATAATGCAAGAGCCAACAAATTAAATGCTCTTGAGGAATGATTATGGCTACAGGAGTTATTTTGTTTTTATCAGGATTGAATAGCTGTGTAACTTGTCTTTTACAGTTGTACAGATTGCTGTGGTATTGATAAGTGGCTTATGAGAAATGGTGTTGAATTGGGAGGAAAGTATAATTTACTTTTAATTTGATTTCATTTAGTAAACCTGACTTTATAGCTTGAGTTGTAGTTATTTATTATTTACTAGCCATGATCAAAGTAACCTGCCACCAGGGACATCAATTATGCCCCTTGTGAAGATAGCTGTCATTGGAAGGAATGGCACATTCTCCGCCTGGATGTCAGTGATGAGTAAATTTGAAATTGCCTCTGACCTCTAAGGGAGTTTCTGCTTCTACTCATTTTTGCTGCCAGAGGGTCCTTCTCTGCACTTGGTATTCTCTAAAGAGCCACAGAGGCAGAATGGACTGATCAAGTGATCTGGAGGCCAGTCAAGATAAATTAGATGCTTAATTTATACGCCAGGCATTGCAGACAGACTAATTACACAAAGACAGTTTGATAAAGTAATGTAAGACTCTGCACATATTAGACAGAGCCTGCCTCCATGAAATTATTGCTGATGTATGTGCTCTGGGCTTTGAGATTTTGCACGCACAATTGTGCAGTGAGTAGTATGAAACACATTCTGTTAAGGAGTTAAGACGGGTGCTGTCTCTGGCCCTTTCGAATTTTATGCCACTAGTGGATACAGTTTTCCCTTTTCTTGTGACTTGTTTTTTTTTTTTTAACACCCAGTGAAATGGATATGAAAGAGTTAAAGAGGAAATCTAATGATGTCATGACTGAGAGAGGTGCTAAAAATGAGGCAAAAATACTATTCTTAGAACCAAGCACTGAACAGTCCAGGAGAATGGACTTTTTGGAAAATACAAGGCCTCGAAGCTCTTGTCTTATCTCTTAAGAATCCTGAACTATATGAGTGTTCAGAGATACAGGACCCAAAATGAGAGCTGAAACTCAGAGAGATACAGAAAAATAAGCTTTATAAGACTACTGAAGTTACATTGCAAAAACTTGGGATGAAGATGGACAAATTTTATATTCCAGAAATTTGCATTTGTGTACAGTGGCAAATAGAGGTAAAACAACAGTTCACATCCTGGAATAGATTCAAGAATGGTAGTTGAAATGTAAACTTAACTGTCTAAGAAGAGTCTGAGGATTGAGAGCAGTTACCATAAATACTAACTTAAAGAAAAGATCATTCTAAAATCAAGATCGTGGGACAGGGGATAATTTCTATCAGGTTATTAAAGAAGTCCGAGGATTGCGACCTCTCTAAGTGGAGGGAGGGGTTAAAGCACACTAATGGAGCTAATTGCAGCCACTGCAACCCGCATTAGATCCACATGGCACAGCAGACCTCTCCTGTACCTCCTGCTGCTCCCCTCAACAGTGTATTTTGGTCACTCTATCTCTGGTGAATCCTCTCACCCCCAAACCTCTGGCCTGTACCCCAGTTCTGGTATGCATAAATAATAACTATTTTTAGCAAGTCTGGGGAATCTAATAGGACAACAGAAACAGTGCTCATTGCTCAAGGGGAGGGTGTAATTTTGTTTTAATTCCCCCATATGAAAAGTATTCACATGGAATATGAAAATAATGTCTTGAAATATTTCTAGAAAAGAACACTTACAATGAACCTACAAAAGTATACAGAAGTCACTGTTGTCAAAGTACCGGGGCACAGCATTTCCAGAGGAGATAAGCACTGCCTATAACAAATAGCAGAACAGAACTGAGTATATTTCCTCAGATCGTACTATATGTTTCACTTGCAGTAGAGTAGCTACTTCTAGGTGAAAGGTACCTGGAGTCATGCTATCTGTGACATTGTGTGCATTCTCTTATCTTTCAAGAGATAATTCCAAATCCAGCTGAAATTCTTAGGGTTTGACTTTGAGTTGCAGGGCTTTCTTGGGTCTTTATAGGAGTACTCATATTCAAATTTTTCAAAGTATCCTTCTCTAGTACTCAAGAAGAAAGTTTCAGCCAAAGATTTTCAGTTTCTCTAGAGGATGGGTAGATGCATTCAGTTCCTGAAAGTTGAGATTAAGCCCTGAAAATTTCTAAACACGTAATTTGACTTTTCTAAGATGCTGAGAGTATATGATGTCCTCCTTGCTATGTAAAACTGACCAAGAAAACAATGATGGTCACAGACAACTGCTTTTATATCTCTGGGCTCTATGACTCTTCATTTGCCAGTAGTTTCCTTGACAACATGTATAAGTTAAGTGTTCAGTTCTTTCCTGCCTTCATGACTTGTCTGTAACAGAACAAACCTGCTTTCCCACCAAAATGCTACATTTTAATTCCTTTCTCAGTCATAGGCCACCTAGATTATAAGTATATACTAAAGAAAATGCAGCATTCTCAATGAAAATGGTCTGAAATCTGAAGTCAGATTTCATTGGTGCAAACTCCAATGTTCCATTTTATCATACTATAATTTGGGGCATGTTGTTTTAAGGGCATCAATTTTCATCTTTTTTTAAAAAATGAATTGCTAATACAGTAAAATGGCAAGAATAATTATTTGTTTAAATTTATATTATTTATTTACTTTTACATTAGTCTTCATTTTGTGCATTTTTTCATCTCGATTGTAATTGCTGTGACTTTCCACTACCAGTTCACCCATGTGCCATCACCATAGTCCAGTGCAAGAGTTATTCTTATGGTACTGGATGATATGGGAAATGAAATGGCAAAATGTTTACAAAAACACTTGGTGACATGCCTGATGCATAATTAGTATTCAGTAAAATTTACAGCTGTAATATATTTCTCAGCAAGCCAGAACATTTTCCCATAAATGTACATGGATGATATTTAAAGTGAAATACTGGAGTCTCTTAAGTTCTTAAAAGTATAGATTCTCTATATTCTTGATTCTGAAATGTATAATGTTCTTGATTACACAAAAACATTCCATTTCTGTTTATCAGAGAGATTGTTGGAAATGGCTACGTGATCATTTTCCTTGCAGTTAACCCATCTTTAAGCAGATAATGCCATCCTCTGATTGCATAGCCAAGACATTTTTTTCTATCCTTGTAAAACTCTGGCAAGTCTCTTTATTTTTCATTCATTCATTATATTGTTTCTAACATCATTACAGCCCTCATAGTTTTCCTGCTACAGTATCACCTCTGTACCATCACCAGAGTCCCTTGTGTCCCCCTCCCCCAGTTTTGCCCCCCACCCTCTCTCTCTCTGTTCACATACCTCATTTCTATGTTCAGCTTACTAATTTTGACTTTCTCTTCACCTTTTGTTTGGTTTATTTCTATTAACATATAAGTGAGACTACCCAATATTAATCTTTGGTAAATCACCTTATTATTTTTAAGATTTTTTGGATTGATTTATGCACACAAGAACTGGGGTGCAGGCCAGAGGTGTAGGAAGTGAGAGGATTTGCCAAAGACAGAGTGGGGAGGGGAACAGGAGGACTGGCCAAAATATACTACTGAGGGGAGCCGTGGGCAATGGGTGAGTCAGAAGAGATCTGCTGTACCATGAGGGGATCAGCTCCCTGGCTGAGGGTCAAACTCTTGCAGCAGTGGGGTGAGACCTGTTGGTGAATCAGTTTAATTATACTTTTTCACTTTCCTGTGTCTGAAGAAGGTAATGGGAAGATCTAATGCTGCTTTCATTTAGCAGACTTCTAAGAGTCTCAGTTTTTAGCAGGAAAAGTAAGCTTTAGTATATTTTGTTAACAAGGAAAGTGCACAAGGCTCTTTTTAACATAACGAAGCTAGTTACAGGGGAAGGCGTTATCTTATTACTCTACAGATAAACAAAACTTGATGTAAGAAGTTAAAATTTTATGTTATATCTAAGAAAACTGAACTTACTTGAGGTTTCGTTTATTGTTTTGCCTCTTATTCAGGAAAAACCTAGTTTATGCATGTCTTTCTGACAACTTAAAACCTAAGATAAAATTGCCTGCCATTTGCCTGATTTTAGCCTTAGGTCCACTGTACTTCTGAATAATGAGTTAACACATAGAAAATCAATGCATTATGCAGAATTGGGGGTCCTGGGAAAATCACTTTGTTTCCTTTAACTAATATATAATGATTTCAGGTTGCCTGACTAATGAGGCAAAGAATGCCATGTTTCTTTCTAAGTGGTGCTATTTCAGCACTTAACTTGGAACTTTATCAGAAATGCAGATTGAGACAGAGTTGCCTGTGCATCTGCTCAACTGAATGGCCTCTGTGAATGTTTGTAAGCCTTTCTCTGAAAAATATGAGATATTGAGAGTGAGAATAGTTGTATCAAATTATCAGTGTATCTAATCTTAAGGATTTCTAATGGTGATAAAAGCTTTATGCTAGCATTTGCTTGACACTTGATTGGAAGATGAATATGTCCTATCCTCTGTCCTGAATAGCAAAAAAAAAAAAATTGATATTCACATGTATTCACAAAGTTTTATAGAGTAGGCATAGCCTTTGTTATTCCTGTGCCCCAGATGTGGAAGCCAAGGCTCAGTAAGACTGAAAGATTTGCTCTTTTGCTCACCTAATGAGTGATAAAATGAGAGCAGAACTCAAGATTTCCACCAAGAATTTCTTCCAGAGACTTTTTCACATAAATTGACTAAACTGCATGTGATTCTAGGCAGGAACATAAAGAAGTAAGCCTGAAGCCATTCTTTAGTGATCGCAGTGTCTAATATGACTGTCAGTTAAAGACCAAGCAGATACTTGGGCGGGTCAAGGTGGTCAGACCTCGAGTTACTTAAAGGTTTTAGAAGAGCTATTATGAAAGGCTTTATCCCATAGTCTACAGAATTTCTAAAGTGATTAGTGAGGGTCATGAGGGAACCACTGAGCCAGGGGGTGCAATCTTGGAAGTCTCTAATCTTGAAACTCAAAAATGTGCCATGTCATTTTATTGACCCAGGGTGCATTGAAACTGTTTGGTTTCTTTATGACCTATCGCAAAGGGAAAAGATAACATCATAATATCAGACCAGAAAGATTTGTGACAAATATCTGTATTTTAATATGTGACATGTGTCTTGTGTATATTCATCTTAAAATTGTGTGTTTCAACATGTAGGAGTATTTTTTTTAACAATCTCATAGTTAGAAATTCTCTTCTTTAAAAAAAGATTAATTTTACTTTGCAGACAGAACTGGGGTACAGAGATGCAGGTGTGGTGATGTGAGGATTCACCAAGACAGAGTGGGGAGCAGAACAGGCAGTGAGATATACTGCTGAGGAGAGCAGTGGGCAGGTCAGGGGAGCTCTACTGTGCCATGTGGGTCACCTCCAGGGTTGGGGATGGAACTGGCACTGAGGTGGCAGTGGCCAGCTTGCAGTGATGTGCCCTAACCCCTTGCATCACCAGGGAGGGCCCATAGTTTAAATTCCTAAGTAAAAGGTTTACATCTTAAATATTATTTTTTCAACTATAGAAGTAAGAACATATTCAACACAGAATGACCTTAGTGTTCTATGAGATATCTGTGTGTGTTAAGTTGATCACAACTACCTAGCAATTCTCTTAAGATATGTCATCTCTGCAAATGCAGCTCATTTTCTTGCATAGTGAAGTTTTTCAGTTGAAATGATTTCATCAACTAAGATTTCACCTATTCAAAGGATTGTTTTACAAATAGCAGTTTGCTAGGATTCAAATGTAATATTTTTAGTGATGTAAGGGGGAAAAATTCCCTTTGGAAGAAAAAAACTGCATTCAAATTTGACAAAACTGTTTACTATAAAGTGTAAAGTCAACTATATATGTCTGTGCTAACACAGAAAAAGTCCTAAAAAGCAAAGAAAATGTTAACTGCTCTTTTCTTTTCAGAATTTTATCTATTTTAGTTGTTGTATAATTCTTTATCACCAAGACCAAACAAACAGACAAGACCAGTAAAAGTTATGTTAAAGTCATATCAAATTTGCTTGTTACTCCCTAAATGATGCAGATCAAGGGTACCTTACATAGTTTTAATATCTACTTTATAGGGAGATTTTTAATCGAAAATTTAGTTTATCAGCTCTAGCATTTCAACCAGTTTACTAATTGGCCTAGATATGTTAAGAACATTTTAACATATTTACAAGTCTAGATCTGTTAAGAATAATTGAATATTTTTAAATCTCCAAGTATACCCATTGCAAAATAGCAGTAATGATTTAGTGCAAGTAAAAGTATATTATAAAATATAATTTGTTAACTCTATTACTATTAGTATTATAATAGTTTTATTACACTGTAATCATAATTTGAATAACACATTTGTATGATTTTCCACGGTGGGAGGAAAGAATTAAAAGGTGAGTTATATGAATCAGTTTACTTTTAGGACATTTTACTTGTGAAATTGGCACTATTTTTATTTTCAAATAAGAAAGTGAGCAGAGAGAGTTAGAAATTTGACCATAGTGACCTAGATTGTATATAAATAATACTGTCAAAATTTGAATTTTGACCTTCTGCCTTTAAATCCATCCTTTCAATCTTTGCTGTGTATTCTGCCTCTCAAATCCCTGGAAAATGAGGTGAAGGGCCTTAGATTGCTCTGCGCAGACTCTTTATGCCCAATTTGGATGTTATGCATCATATTTCTTTCTTTCTATGCATTCTGTTCCCACACAGACCAGCCTCCCAATGCTCTATGTGAAGATTCAGACTCACCGATTATTGTTTTATTCTCCTCTGATTGAATTTAAAAAAAATACAAATGCATTTTCTGCTCCAAATGTACTGAGCTGGTCCACATATATGAGGCTAAGGAACATATATTAGGGTAGAGATAGTCTTCCAAGACATTTTTTTTTGTCAGCTATTCTTCAAATTAGCTATTTTAAATATGCCCTGAAGATATTTTTTTTAAAGATTTATTTATTTATTCATACAGAACTGGGGTACAGGCCAGAGATGCGGAGGGTGAGAGGATTCATCAGAGACAGATCGGGAAGCAGAACAGGCAGATGGATGAAGCACACTGCTGAGGGGAGCAGCGGGCGGGTCAGGAGAGTTCTGCCGGGCCATGTGGTCGCCTCCGGGGCAGGTGGGGATCGAACTCATGCGGAAGTGGCTCTAGTTTCTCAGTGCTGTGCTTTAACCCGCTGTGCCACCAGGGAGGGCCCCTGAAGATATTTTTAAAACACAACCTGAAACTTGTGAGAGCAGTTCCTCACTTCTGAGTAACTAATAGAAAGAAAAGGAAAGAAAAATGGGGCAAAATGCAATGATCTTGGTCTGTATTCCGATTCTTGCCTCCCTTGTATGTCTGTATTTTCCCTTCAAACTTCTAGAGATCAGAAGCAACACTGGCTCCCAGTGAATTTTCCTGTAGCAATATTAGCAAAGTGCCATTGCTGCTGGCTCAGTACTTATTTAAATGGGCCAGGAGAACCGTTTCCTCTGTGTTATGAACTTCAGTGCACAGCAGAAAGCAGCTCAGACTTCACTGGCACGCGTCTGAGTGCTATTCCATAAAGGTTACCTAAGGAAACAAGAAATTAGGAACTGAATACCTATCCCTTTTATATTCTTGGTGACAGACCTTTCAATATCTGTTTGGGGGAAGGATTTCTTCTTTCTTATATTTTGGGACAAGATTTAGGCGTTAATCCCAATTTTTAAAAGTGATTTCAGCAGGCTGTCTCCTTATTGACACTTTGTGAGGGGGAAGCACTTGTTGGTGCCAATTCTGTGTGAGGAGAATCATCAGAAAACTCCCTAAATTTGTACTGGGTATCATAGAGGACATGGGCTTTATAGGCAGGCAGGTGTGGATTTACATCAGAGGTCCACCTTTTATCTATCTATCTATCTATCTATCTATCTATCTATCTATCTATCTATCTATCTATCTATCTATCTATCTATCTATCTATCTATCTATCTATCTATCTATCATCTATCTATCTAAAAGATTTATTTATGAACAGAACTGGAATACAGGACAGAGTTTCAGGGTTGGTGAGAAGATTCACCAGAGACAGAGTGGGGAGTTGAACAGGCAAACTGACAAAGTACACTGCTGAGAGGAGCAGTGGTCAGGTCAGGAGAGGTCTGCCGCACATTGTGTATCACCTCTGGGGCAGGAATCAAACTCATGCTGAAGTGGTTTTAGCTTCTTAATGCTGTGTTTTAACCCGCTGTGCCACCAGGGAGGGCCCTATTTATTTATTTTTTAAAGATACATTCATTTAGGTATACATAACTGAGGTACAGGCCAGAGGTGCAGGGGATGAGAGGATTTACCAGGATCCTCTCAGAATGGGGAGCAGAACAGGCAGATGTTCTGAAATACACTGCTAAGGAGAGCAGCATGTGGGTCAGGAGGGGTCTGCCCCACCATGTGTGTCACCTCCCTGGCCAGGGATCCAACTCGTGCTGAGTGGCTTCTGATAGCTTCATAATGGGTTGTTTTAACCCATTGTGCCACCAGGGAGAGCCCTAGAGGTCCACCTTTTGGTAGTTGTTTCAGATCGGAGTCTGTTAGAAGTGAATACTAAGACAAAGGATTAAGGAAAGGAGAGTAGGGAGGTGGGCAAGAGAGACTGGAAGGGTGGGAAGTAAACAAAGTATGCATTATTCAGTAGGTTGCATTAGTATGTCACTGAGGCTCAGTTCCATGGGGGAAGCTAAGCAACAGTGTAGAATATAATTTAACATTGTTCCAGTAGCAAAGAAGGTAGTTTTTTTTTTTCTTATTTTCAATTACTATTTGTCATTTCTGAATCATATTCCCAAGACTATTAACTTCCTAGCACTTCTGGCCTAACCAATGAACAGATGAGGAAAAATATCCCCAGGTGAAGAGCTGCTCTAGGACCCTATTAACATATACAGAAACTTGAGTATGTTGTGGATGTGGCTCCTACATTCTCCTCTATGCCAAGTGAACAAATTGGGTCTCCCTGGTGGCGTAGGGGTTAAAGTCTCAGTGATATCAAGCTATTACCATTTACTGAGCCCTAAGTTCAATCTCCGGTCAGAGAGCTGACCCACATGGCACCGCAAACCTCTCCTGTCTCTCCCACTGCTCCCCTCAGCAGAGTGTTCTACTTTCCACTCTGTCTTTGATGAATCCTCTCACCACCTCCCAATATCCCAACATCTCTAACCTAGGTAGTATGTTAGTCCTCAGTACTACATGATGAGCTTCCACAAAGTGCTTGCATTCATCTATGCAAAGAAGTTCCATAGAACTTAGAGTTAGGAGTAGTGGTGAATCATGTGTCCACTTACTCTGCAGTAGATATGTATTAAATCCTGGTAATAGAAAGATCAGGACCCTCCCTGATGGTGCAACGGGTTATAACACAGCACTGCAAGCTGGCCGCAGCCGTCACAGTGCAAGTTCAATCACTACCCCGGAGGTGACCCACACGGCACAGCAGATATCCCCTGTCTCACCCACTGCTCCCCTCAGCAGTGTACTTCATCAATCTGCCTGTTCTGCTCCACACTGTCTCTGATGAATCCTCTCATCATCCCCCCCTACCCCCGCACCTGTGGCCTGTACTCTAGTTCTTTATGCTATATGCATAAATAAATAAATCTTAAAAAAAAAAAACAAAGAAAGAAATGCCAGGTAGAAGAAGAAAGGAAATGAATTAGTTACAAAGCATCTTCCTGAGTAAGAACTCAAGCACTGTAAGGACCCAAGAAAAGGCTAAAAGTATTGGTATGCTCTCACATGCTTATTATGACCGTGTCTAATATGTCAAGTAGGTCAACTTACTTAACCATAAGAATTAAAGAATACAAAGAAGAGGAAGGAGCCAGAAATGCTAAAATTGTCAGTTATTCTCTTGGTGTTTGTTTTATCTTCATGTATTCATTAATTTTTAACTGTTACTAGATATGCACTCTGAGTACTTGTATGTCCATGATTATGTTTTAGTTATCAATATGTTCGAAATAGAACTATTTCTTGAGCTCCATAGTTATGTGTTTTGATGTAAACAGCAAAAATAGCAAAATATGTACTACAAAACAAAAATAACCATGAAACTATTAAAATAGACCGTTTTACTTGATGTAATTAGACACATTGAATGTTCTTCTAGAACTATTTTAGAATCAGAAATCCCTTCAAGGTTCATCTGGGGCCTGAAATTCACAGCATTCAATTCTATATGAAACAGATTTAAGTAGATAAAATCTTGCATTCAAGTTATGACCGTGTCCTTCAAAAGACATGTGCTCCTACAGTTATATAACATCTACAGCCCTTAGTTTCCAGGCCTACCTGGCAAGGATAATACTTACCTTGGGTGAAATATTAATCTGTTTTTCTATTTGAGCATGATTATCCAAGTACTTATAGCATTATGGCTCAGAGACATTTCATTTAACCTCTGCATTATGTTTTAGTCCAAGGCATAACACATGAAATAACTAACATGTGTGGCTACTATAAAATCATGACTTTATAAGGCATATGTGTAGATTGCCATCAATATCATACCTATATGTATTATTTCCTTTAGAATATTATTAGCACAGAAATCTTACACCAAGGCAAGTTCCAGAAGTTGGTTATTTTAGTAGGAAATCTTTGTACATTGGGCTGTATAACTAATAATAATAGAGTAATATTGAAGATATTTGGAAGAAAATTTAAAAATTAATGGCTTAAACAATACATGTAATATTAACAGAGATAGTAGGATATATGAGTAAGAAGTGAATGTGGATCTAAGTCTGAGTTTGAGACTGAGTTATGTCACTTACTATCACTGTGAGTTTAGACAAGCTATTTAATTTCTATGTGCTTTAGTTTCCTCATCTTTAAAATAAGATTGCTGTGGGCATTATTTTTTTTTCTTAACACTAGGCAAGTCATTAGTGCAGTTTATGGAATGTGGCAAAGGCTAATTAAATGTTAACCTTTATTATGTACTAGATTATGGGTGAAGGATTTTATGAACACCATATAATCCTATCAGTATTATGAGTTAAGGCTAGCATTATCTTCCCTTTATACACGGGTAAATTCAGTTTCAAGACATTGTTTT
>NW_004567129.1:19921816-19922668 GCF_000260355.1 Condylura cristata | reverse complement strand
CTCTCACCCTCCGCATCTCTGGCCTGTACCCCAGTTCTGTATGAAAAAATAAATAAATCTTTTTTAAAAAGGGAGGCTAGCCTTCCCTGGCGGCTCAGGGGTTAAAGATACAGTGCTGTCAAGCTGTCCCCAACCATTGTAGCATGAATCCAATGCCATGCTGACCAGAGAGCTGTCCCACGAGGCACAGCAGACCTCTCCTGTCTCACCCACTGCTCTATTTCAGTAGATCTGCCTGTTCTATTCTCAGGTCTGTCACTGGTAAATCCTTTCATCCCCACCCCACTGCTGACTAACACCCCAGTTCTTGAATGCAGAAATAAACATTTTTTTTTTAAAAGGGAGGGTTTATAATTTTAGAACTGTATCTGAAAAAAACAAAGTGGGTCTTGATAATCTATTTAGAAGGGCATTTCAAGTTTTATGAGGTCAATAGAATAATCATAGAGCTAACTTTTACCTATTGTTGAAGAGAGTTGGGAAAATTAACCCTTCATTTGAAAAGGAATTATTGCCATCCCTTCGACAGATTGAGATTCATACTTCAAAGAACATAATCCAGGGCCCTCCCTGATGGTACAACAGGTTAAAGCACAGCGCTCCAAAGCTGGCCACAGCCATTTCAGCAGTAGTTCCATCCCCAGCCAGGGACTCAACCCATATGGTGTAGCAGACCTCTCCTGTCTCACTCTCTGCTCCCCTCAGTACTGTGCTTTGTCAAACTGCCTATTCTGTACCACACCCCCCCTCTGTATCTGGTAAATATGCTTGCCATCCCTCTGGCCTGTATGGCAGTTCCGTACGCATATATAAGTAAATCTTATATAAAATATATAATCCAGATTTTTTTTT
>NW_004567129.1:19898052-19919756 GCF_000260355.1 Condylura cristata | reverse complement strand
AAAAAGCAAGCAATTGCAAATGCTAGTGTTTCCATTGTGGCCCTGGATGGAGAAACAGCCTTTGGCTGGCTAGGAAGAACAACAGAAATATCTGAAGGATCACATCCACATGGGCTGTTTGCTTTAATGCAGCAAACTATTTTATGGCTATTTGAGAGAGGTCCATCCATCTATTAAGTTACCCTCAGTTTTAGGATCTAAGTAGCTCATTGCCATTGCTTTCTGTCTTTGACTTAATAATTTGCTTGTTTTATTTTTGTGTTTGTTTTTTGTGTTCAGACTCAACTTTTAAGATGTCTCCTTCCAGTAATGCCTTAATGTTTATGCTCTTGAGTGTAGGTTGCATCTAGTGATTTGCTTCTTTAAGGACAGACTTTGGCCGAAACAATGGGATCTAGCATCTGAGGTAAGGTGGTAAAAGTGTCTGACTTGTTTTGCTCAACCTCTCTGTTTACTCACTTGTGCATTCTCTTGGATGCCAGCTGTTGTATTGTGAATTAATCTAGGAAGATGTCTACTTGGCAAGAAAATGGGGTGGGGGGAGGGATGCTTACAGTAAGCAGTAAGTAAAACAGGTTTTCAAAATTGAAAATAAATTAAGAAATAAAAAAGAAAAAGTGAACCAAAAGTAAATAAAAGAGAAAGAAAAATGGTGAGTGAGAGAGAGAGAGAAGAACAATAGGAAAGAGCAGATATTTTCTTGTTTCTATGAGCATTAGAACACTTTTCTCCTTATCCTTCTGTGGGAACTGCAGGACTGCTTTTTGTCCCTCTCTGCCTGGGCAGAGGCACACATCTTGGTTTTGGTGCTTCTTTTTTTTTTTAAAGATTTATTTATTTATGCATACAAGAACTGTGGTACAGACCAGAGGTGCTGGGGGTGAGAAGATTCACCAGAGACAGAGTGGGGAGAAGAACAGGCAGATTGGTGAAGTACACTGCTGAGGAGAACAGTGGGTGGGACAGGAGAGGTCTGCCACACCATGTGGGTTTACTCCCTGGCGGGGAATCGAACTTGTGCCACAGTGGTGTCAGACAGCTTCACAGTGCTCTGATTTAACCAGTTGCACCACTGGGGAGGGCCCTGGTGCTCCTTAAATCCACACAGACATTGGAGGGAAAGAGAATAGGTAATATCATTGTACACTTTAAAATATTATCTTCTTCCTCAATCTTTCTGGCCTACTCTTTAGTTTTCACAGCTTTCAAATGACACTTACATTATTTTCGACAGGCTGTACAGCTATATCCAGTGAAGGAAAAATACTTTTTGTCCTAAAATTTAAATATCCCAAAATTCAAATATTCCCCAATTTTGTTCTTTATTGTGCTTTGCTGTAAACTAAATTTCTATTATGTCATCACCCAAAAGTACTTTTAATATTTCTCTATGCACATCTAGTTTTCCAGAGAATACATCTTTTACCTCTAGGGAAAACATATTGTACACATCAAGCATATACACAAGTGCAGTACAACTTAAATGTAATATAAATATCCTCACAATTTAAAAGTGAATCACACTATGTGATAAATACCATGATAGGTTCCGCTTATCTGTTTTCTTGTAGGGTCTCAACCAGAAAGTGTTACAGTTAAAAATAGAAAGAAAAGAAAGTTCCACAAGACCTTTGATGAATGTGTTATTTTGAATTTATGACTGAGGATCCTTGACTCAGAGGAGGTTTGGCTCACCCACTGAACTGCAGTTAGTGTCGGGATGGAAGCACAAGCTTTAAAACTTAACTATAATATCTACCAGATGCTTGGGGTATAAAAAAGAAGTCATCAAAATCAATATGAGCCTATTTTATAGAAAACTGTACTTCATAAATAGCACTCCCTTCATCTCACAAGTTCAGAATAAGAAGTTTCTTCATTCTAAAGTTTATAAAAGCATACCCTCTCTCTTACATGTTGTTCTTGCTCTTCCAAAAATTTAAAAATGAAGCTTATATAGGTCCGAATGATTATTGAAGGCTATGGACCAAATATCTCAAATATATCAAGAGATAACATTTTAATTCCTTTATTTGAAAAAAAAAAATACTAAAGAAAACCTGCACTCCTATGTTTATTTAGCCAAATAGGGCTATCACAATAGCCATAATATTGAGCAACTTATGATACATACACATACCTAATATATGATAAATATGTGCATACATACACATATGCACACATATTTATATACACACAATGAAATAATACTCCATGATTTAGAAAACTAAAATGAATTCATTTTTTGCAGCTACATGGATGGAGCTGGAAGGAATGAAATAAGTCAAACACCAGTCGGTTTCACTTGTATGTGAAATATAGAGAAAAAAACAAATGGCTAGACAAAGACAAACCTTGAAAACTCACCATAGATATGAGTGTGAGGGAGGGGGGACAGAAAGAGGGGCAAGAGGCATTGGGTGATGACTAAGTCTCCCAGAGGGGGATGGGGTATGGTGGGGACAAAGGGGAAAAGGGTACGATAGAGAGTTATGGGTACATCGGTGGTGGAAATAATGAAACAACATATGTTGTAAAAGTGTAATCCTATAACCCTAAGACATGTCATAGAAATCAAGATCACTTCAATAAATATATCTTAATAAATGTTAACTACTGAATGTTTCCTGTATACCAGACCCTGACTTGGTAGCCTCAATTTCAGGTGGGGAAATGAATAAATATTCTTGTTGTAATGTAAGGACTAAAATCAAGATTCACTGAAAGTGAAATGGGGATGGAACACATGAGGTATTCAGTTTCATCTGATAATTTGTTGTTACGAAACTGTTTTTGGATGTTCTTTCACTTGGAAGAACAGAATTCTGATTTATTTAGAAATCTTTATAGTGGACATACTTTAATATCTGATGTGGAATAGCAGTGAACCCTTTTTGGATTTTTTTAAATAAAAGACAAATTATTATTATCTTTTTTTAACTATTTATTTGTTTATGCATACAGTAACTGGGGCAGAGTTCAGAGGTGGGGGGTAAGAGGCTTCACCAGAGACAGAGTGGGGAGCAGAACAGGCTGAGTGACTGAAATACACTGCTGAGGGGAGCAGTGGGCTGGACAGGAGAGGTCTGCTGGGCCATGTGGGTCAGCTCCCTGGCTGGGAAGGGGATGGGAGGACTAAACTGCTGCTGTGGCTGCGAATAGCTTCTTCCTGCTGTGCATTTTGCCCTTTGCACCACCAGATAGGGCTTAGAATTTGCTTTCATATTTTAGAAGATGGAAAGTATTCATTGGATAGAAAAACAAAGCTTAATCAGTTGGTAGTTTAAGACAATTGTCCACAACAGAGAAACCACCCAAAAATGACTTAAGGTCATCAGTTAAATTCAAAAGAAACTTCATGTAATGTAAGTTACCTTTTCAAATATTTTTTAATTAAAAATCTGCTTATTTATATTTTAAACCAATGTGCAATAAAACTTTACATGCATGGGTTATAAAAACTACATTTATATTCATTCTGAAAATTTTTAGGCAGATTTTTTTTTATATAAAAATAGCAGGGAAGCTATACTGAAACAGTGACTTTAACCCACTGAGTTTCAGTTACTGTGTTTCTCCAACATGGATAATAATATCCACCCATCTGGACCCTAGGAATGATGTCAGGGTTGTTTAGTTGGGATTAGAATTTATATATTTCTGGGATATACTTATCAGAGCAGGAAATGATAACAAAAGATCATTTGAATATACATCTTAGAGACCGTCAAGACTGTTCATGGAAATCAAAATAGAGATGGTGTCCAAAGATATCTGTATAAGTCAGGATTCAGAGATAGTAAGTATCCAAAGGACAGAGTGGGAACAGGAAATGCAGCCAGAGTCTGGTGGTTCACTTAATTGGAGTAGTATCAATGCCAAAATTTTACTGGAAGTTGAAAATTGTAATTCCTAGCAGAGCAGGATCCAGAGACTGACCATTATGTTTGCCAACAGGATAGTAGGCATGTGCATATAGTAGGTTAATTTTAAGTTACAGTTATTAATGGAAAAATATTAATTATGAGAAGGAAAGTGTCATGATGTAGAAAAGATAAATCATAGGTTATAGGCTTGATTCAGCAACGGCAAGTTAATATTATGATGACTGTTATATTCGGAGAGGAGAAACTGTTTTTGTGGTTTTGAAAGGCTTTAAACAACCAAAGGACTCTAAGAATTAACAAGTGTAATATGTGTTTAACTTCATTCACACAGAGCTGGTGTGTTGCTCAGAGATTTTGTCAGTGCAGGCTTTCAGTTTTGATCATGTGTATAAGAGCTTTCTACCTTCTAAATCATGTACTGATGCTTCAGCAACACCTGCAAGATTTTATTAAATTTGTTAGCTTTTCTGAGGAGTGTGATTGGGGAGGATTGGCATCAACAAGTATGCTGTGGACTTTGGTAATGATTTCAGTTTGCTCTAAAATCTTTTAATGCCCTCGTTGTCAAAGGTACAAAAAGGATACCTATAATTAACATAAAACTGATTTGGCAGTGAAAGTCACCAGGCCACAGAGGCTATTGCTCTTATGTTCTGACTGTATTAGTGCCAGGCTGCAAGTGGAACTGTGACTCCTCTTCCCATGAACACAATTTCAGCTTCTCCAAGGTTCGACTAAACCATGACTGGAATTTGGTCTTTCATAACTAGACAACTAGAACAGGACAGAGGGAGGAACTGTCAGGACAGAGGATTGTCCAGATAAGCAGAGCTGCTGATAAGAGGAGGTCACCATTGTCCTGCGGAGTGGAGTGCTTGAGAAGCAAGGAAATTACGCTCCAGTCCACAGGAGATGATGTCACCAACATGGCCACTGAGAGTCTCTGGGATTAATTTCTCTTGGATATAGAAAATAAGGGAGAAACTGCAGCAAACTCCAGTCTACACTCAGACATTTTGAACAGGATTGGTGACCCAGAGGAATCAGGTAGAAGGTGAAAGCAACAGAAAAAGAAACGAGTGGGAGCTATTGACGATGACCCAGTCCTTTCTCCCCCACCTACAAACCCGGAACACCATAACCAGGGAAAGAAAAGGAGGACAAAAAACCTGAAATCAACTGAAAAAAACCTGAAACACCTGAAAACCTCAGAGGGAGAAACAAAGATCAGTAGGTCTATTTGTGTGGAGGGAGCAGGGACTGCTACAGATCCATGGGAGTAAGACCTGTGGGCCTGTAGGTATCTACCCAAAAGTCACAAAACATTGACTCAAAAGGACACCTGCTCCCCCATGATTATTGCTGCTCTATTTACAATAGGGGAGATGTAGAATCAACCCAAATGCCCAAAAATAGATGACTGGATTAAAAAGATGTGGTACCTATACACAATGGAATATTATGTACTGATCAAAAAGATGAACTCATGTCATTTGCAGCACCATGGATGGAGCTGGAATGGATTATGCTCAATGAGATAAGCCAAAAAGAAAAAGAAAGATGCCAGGTGGTTTCACTCATAGCAGGAGCATAAGGGACCTGGGAAGAAAAAAAGCAATTGGAATAAAAAAAAAAAAACAGTAAACAAGAGACATTTTAAGGAGTTGGGAGGGGAATGGGATCAAACCTGGGGTGGGGCAGGAAGAGTGTACAGAACTGTGGTAACTGCACATGGGTGAATTAGTGGTGGGAAGTCTATGGGGATTACAATCAAGAAGAAAAAATGCACAAAATGCAGTATCATGTAAAAGATAAATAAGAAAATACTCTCAACAATTTTACAAACCATTAAAAAAACAAACAAACAAACAAACAAACAAAACCCTGATTTTTCTTTCTGTCTGTCTGACAGGGTCCAGGAATATAAGTGAGAAGAGACTAAAAATTTATTACAACAAATTTGCCCCATCCATTTGGACTGCTAATTAAAGTGTGGCAGATAACTGTTCTGCTTGCAGAGAACTCTGTAGCTGAACCACGCTCATTTTACTGGAGTTATTATCATGTTGATCCCAAAGTTAATCGGTGGTAAAACAAATGTTTGAACAGATGTTTTCTAGCCTTATTTGTTGCTTTCCTCGACCACTCAAATTAACCTATTTTAATGGTTAAAATACTTATTCAGTGAAATTAGAAGACCAATGCTCTTCAGCCCTTCCCCAGAAGCAGCTGCCACCTGTTTGCTCTTCTGCCACTCCCACCTGAGAAGCCAAAAAGTCTCACAGCCTTCTTTTCCAGTTTCTTAGTAGGAAGCATGTGTTACATCACTTGTCTCCTCTATAAGAAGATGATGATTTTCACCCACGGTTTGAAACCTTGAGTTAGTAATACAAAGTGCAGGGATGGTTCAGAATTGCTTCTGAGGTACCCCACAGGGCTAACCAGGATGTATTATTATTATATAGTAGCATCTGTTATTGGAGCTGAGAAGCAGAGTTGGCAGCCCCTTAGAGACGGCCAGGCTCATTAGTTCCTCTTGTTTTCCTATAAGTCAAGTAACCTTTTACTAAACTTACTATATCTTGAGTTAGCTGGTGGTCTTTTGTTGCTCACAAACAAAATCTTGATACAAATACAATAATATTTTAGTTAAAAAAAAATAAAGTAATGGGCCTTCCCTGGTGGTGCAGCGTGTTTTAAAGCACAGCACTAAGAAGCTAAAGCTACTTCAGGATGAGTCGATTCCTGCTATGGAGGTGACCCACATGGTGCAGCAGATCTCTCCTGACCCGCCCACTGCTCCCCTCAGCAGTGTACATTGTCAGTCAGCCTGTTCTGCTCTCCACTCTGTCTCTGGTGAATCTTCTCACTGCCCTGCACCTCTGGCCTGTAACCCAGTTCAATATAAATAAATAAATAAATAAATCTTTAAAAAATAAAAGGTAAAATAGTACAGTAGTGCCAGGCTTTTAGATCAGCAATGGCTTCCAGACATGACTTCAACCCACACATTTTGAGTATTACATGGAGATTCTGCCTGAGAGTAATAAACCCATTATTCATTGATATTTACAAAAAGTTGACCAACTTTTAATTTATGTGCTTTAATAAGTTGTGATGTAAAAGAAGCAGATGTCTGATGCTCACTGTTTATTTAAAAGCATAATGAGGGTTATCTGTCACATTTATAAAGGTATTATGCAGGGCCCTCCCTGGTGGTACAGTGGGTTAAAGCACAGCACTGAGAAGCTGAAGCCACTTCCTCATGAGTTTGATTCCCATCTGCCCTGGAGGTGATCACATGGCGTGGCAGACCTCTCCTGACCCGCCCGCTGCTCCCCTCAGCAATGTACTTCGTCGATCTGCCTGTTCTGCTCCCCACTCTGTCTCTGGTAAAGCCTCTCACCACCCCTGAGCCTCTGACCTGTACCCCAGTTCTGTATGCACAAATAAATAAATATTTAAAAAAAAAGTATTATGCACTATATATGCATTCTCACTTATGCAAATTTCTCAAGCATAATATTAGATGGCAGGCTCTAGTGATTTAGTGATTTTATTTATTTAAGCTTTATTTTTGTGTAACACTGATGTGCATGTCGAAGATGTGGACTATGTAAGGATTCACCTGAGACAGAGTGGGGAGCAGAACAGGCAGAGCTATTGAAATATACTGGTGAGGAGAGCAGAGGCTGAGACAGGAGAGGTCTGCTGTGCCATGTGGGTCAGCTCCTTGGCTGGGGATTAAACTCATGCTGCACTGGCTGCGATAGCTTTAATGCATTGCACCACCAGGGAGGGAGGGCTCTATGTCATTATTTTAAAGAAACGTTCAACATCATAAACAGAATCATGAACATAAAACTTCCCTGCATTTTTTCCCTTCCGTAACAAAAGTAAACAGTAGATTCTAGACCAGTATTTTTAAAATAGTTAACTAATGAGCATTTAAATCTTAGTTTAAGTGTATGTAAAACTAAAAAATGTGGGTTCAACTAGAAATATTACTGTGTATTTGGGTGAAAATCACTTACAGACAATCCTTTGTTCCAAAGTATTGCTTAACCCAATTAAGCATATATTAGAACATTCTTTGTTATTCTAAGACCTAATTGTGCCACTGGTTAAAACTTTCCATAGTTATCTGGCAAACAGGTGCTTCTATTCTGAACTGAAAATTGAATGATTGATATAAAGAGCCAGAAAATTCTCAGAATCCAGAGTAAAGGTTAAAGCATGTGCTAACATGCGACAGATCCCTGAAGTCCAGGCCACCTACTCCTGTATATTGTATGTGTAATTATTATATTGTTATTGAATACTTGATTAGCTTATCCCTTAACCACCTTGCTCTCAGTTTCCTCATTAATAACGTATGGGAACAGAATTGCTATTTTATAAGTCATATGACATTTGTAAGGATTAAATTAAGTATTTAGTGTAGAATATGTAATCAAATGCTTAGTGCTTGGTAGATCCTTTACAGCTAGTGACTGATACCAGTATTCATCTTACTCTTTTGTTTTCTTCTCTTCTTTTCCACTTGTTACTAGTCATGTTTCTTTTCTTCTGTAATTTATATTGCAAGGAAATAACTAGATCCTTTACAGCTAGTGACTGATACCAGTATTCATCTTACTCTTTTGTTTTGTTCTCTTCTCTTCCACTTGTTACTAGTCATGTTTCTTTTCTTCTGTAATTTATATTGCAAGGAAATGACTAGCATCAAGAGAAGCTAAAATAGAGTGAATATCGCAATAGAGATGTGGGTCATAGTTGTATTTAAATAAATGCCATTATACCTACTTGAAATAATTAAAAACAAAATCATCATTCAACAATTGCTATCACATATTCCAATGGATGGAAGGGATGCATTTCTGGCACGGTCAATACTTAACCAGTTTCAGATCAATGAATATATTAATTATGATAGTTTCTACCAGAGAATATCAGTTCTGACTGAAAACTACATGAATAGCAGCAAATTTGGGGTCAGATTTTACAGTGCTCTTGAAAATGTATTCTCTTGAGTAGCATAGCCTCCAGGAATGAATAAAAACGCAGTTTTTTTTCTAAAGAGGAAGAATTGCTGACAAGCTAATAGGCACTAAGTAACACAGAATCAGGGATATTTTCAATCATCCTTCTTAGTAAAGTGAAGTTATACAGGGAAAAGTCAGAAAAGGTTGTGTAGGTCATACTGGGTTTAACATTTATTGTACAAAATTATTCAAGTGACCAAATGTGATTGGCTACCTCCTGAAATATTTCTGAAAGGATTTAAAATGAACAGAAAATGATGGTCTAACAGGTAAAAGAGACTAGATACATAATTGTTTCTAAAGGCAAATGTAAAATGTGCTATTAGGCAAAACAAGGTCAGAAGTTTCATAGCTTTTTGCTTGGATAACTGTTTCCAATTAGACCATCCATAGCCCTCTGTCCATCCTCTTCCTTTTCCTCTATCACGAAAAGGATCTTTGACAGATTACAAACCCACTTCTCAATCAGCACAAATTCAAGGAGATACCCTTTTACTATGTCCCAGCAAATGCCTTACATTTTCACTGTCCCACGAGTTTGACAAGATTGAGTCCTATTTTTTTTTTATATTTACCAATCACAGGGAGGAGATCTACCTCCTCCAAATCCAGAAAGCCATCGAAAGGGCACTTTCCACATCTCAAATCCCAGTTTTTCCTTCCACAGCAATTCTAGCAAGTACAAATATGAGTCTATCAGTCTGTATGCATCCACAAATATTCAGAATATTTTCAAGGAATGCAATTAGACCAGTGGGAGAAATAAGAGACGAGAGATCCATCTAATTGTGCTTTTCCACATAAGAACTAGTTTTCTTCCTGTGCATACTCCTGCAAAACTACAGCTTGGTGCTTCTGTTTTGAGTTAGAAAGAACGCCAAAAACTGGGTCTTTTCTCTTTTCCAATTTATCATGTTTCATTCTCCAGATAGCATATGTTTGTACACCTATAAAACAATATATTCTATGCATGGCCATATAACAAAACTCTTCGAATATACATTTCTTAGAAAGCAAATAACTTATCCCTTGTATAACAAAATAAATTTACCTTCTGAACAGTGTTATCAATCATAGCCTGTTTCTATGTTTTCAATGTTTGTATTTTAAGGAAAAAATCATTTGTCTACTTTCATCTCTTAATCTGAATATCACTATCCCTTACCAGGATTCAGGGTGTTTTTACATCAGTTTTTTGAATTCTCATATCAAAACTGTATATGTGAAGTGATAAATCCTTCACTCTTACAGAATACGTATCTTACAGCATTATAATCTTACATGTCTCTCTCTCTTACACACACACACACACACACACACACAACAAGGAGTGGCACCTGTGGACTTTATCAAATATAATAGTGAGACAAAAATGTAAATGATGATAATGTAACTATAAAGGAGAAAAGTTATTTTCAAACTTAAAATTTTTTTCCCTCTCTGGTGGTACATTGTGTTAAAGGGAAACACTGGGAAGCTGTCTACAACCACTGCAGTATGAGTTTGCTCCCTGGCCAGGAAAGTGACCCACATGGCACAGCAGACCTCTCCTGACCTGCTCGCTGCTCCCCTCATCAGTGTATTTCTGTCCATCTGCCTATTCTTCTCTTCTTTCTCTGGTGAAACCTCTCACCCTCTATACCCCTGGGCTGTAACCCCAGTTCTTGTATGCATATATAAATCTTTAAAATAAAATTTATTTTTTCTCAGTTTCACAAGTAACCAAACTGATAATTAGGAAGGTTAAATAAATAAGTTCAAGATCCAAGATCTGTTTATACATACAAGGCAGTACTGGGATTTGAACTTTCCACTGAAACTTTATCAACAGATACTTAGTTCATCTCTTGGAATATTCTTCAGGGAAGAATGTCAGTGATAAATTCTTTTGAAGCAATATCTACTTGATTATAAGAAAGAAATTTATTTTGTATTTTAAGCTTATAGGTAGGTTTTTTTAGCAGGTTTTCCCCCTTTGTATTAAAAATTCAGGCTGAATTCAAATCAGTTGCCCCCTAATACAACATAACCTGACATAAAAATGAGTTACTACTGAATTTCAAATTCCTTCTTCATTACAAGTTAAATAAGCACCCCTCACTTTTCAAAAAATACACTGAACATCAGAATTGCAACTGGTCTATAATCTGTTATTAGTTTTAGGGACCAATCACACATTAAAAATAAACCACATAATTGAATCTTCTTGGGAACTAAGAAAGGAATGAAGCTTACCCATTGATGTCATCCTGACCTTCAAGATATAGGATGCCAAATTATTTAAGAGTTCCAGAATCTCAGAGAAGTAAAGAAAGTGTTTTCAAAGAAGCATCTACTTAAGCCCTCTCTGGCAGTGCAACTGGTTAAAAGCTCATCACTATAAAGCTACCCACAGCCACTGCAGTACAAGTTTGATTCCTGGCCAGGGAGTTGACCCACATGGCACAGCAGATCTCCCTTGTCTTGCCTGCTTCTCCCCTAGCAGTGTAGTTTAGTAGATCTACCTGTTCTGCTCCCCACTCTTTCTCTGGTGAATCCATTCACCCTCTGTACCTCTGGCCTATAGCCCAGTTATTGTGTGTGTGTGTGTGTGCGTGCACACACACACACACACATCTGCGTATACACACATGTATATATACATACATGCACACATTATACACATATACATGTACATATCAATACATGTATAGGTACATATACATATATGTATGTGTGCATATATAAACATATGCATATATGTGTGAGTATGTGTATATACTCACACATATGCATACATGCATATATGTATATGGGCGTGTATATACACATATATACATATACATATACATATACACACATATATAGATATTGATATGTACCTATACATGTATGTATGTGTGTGCATATCTCTATCTATCTCTATATGTCTATATCTCTATCTATCTTATCTATCTATCTATCTATCTCTATAAAGAAACCTCTTCTTTCCACAGTATAGTTTATGCCTTAAAAAGTCTGGGAGCCATTTTGCATATGCATCCCTTGTTATTTTGCATGCCATGATTAATGGAAAACCACATACCTACTCTAAAATATGAAAAAAATCACATATAAGTGTGTGTACATATACAGATAGAGATAATATGTGTATACATATATACAGATCTATTTTCATCTCTACATTTATCCTATCTTTGTGAACAAACCATCAAAATAGAAGTCCAACATGTCTCATGGCTTATTGTTAATATGACTATGTGTGTAAGTGTATATATATATGTGTTTATTAGGGTCTAGGTGTTGAATCTCATTCATCTAGTCAACATTTTATATCCCTTGTTTAAAGTTTAACAGATGATAAATTTTATTATCTGTGTATTTTTCTCTAATTCATTAATAGATTAGCTCTTTCCATCTATTCATATACTACTGCCATGAACATAGACATGAAAATATCTCTTCTAGATTCTGATTTCATATCATCCCTGGTGGCCTAGAAATTAAGTCACAGCACTATCACCATAGTAGCCTGTGAGCTGACCCACCTATGGTGCAGCAGACCTCTCCTGTCCCACCTGCTGCTGCTCCCCTCAGTGTGTTTCTGTAAATCTTCTTGTTCTACTCCCTACTCTGTCTCTGTCTCAGGTGATTCACTCAACCTCTGTACCTCCAGCCTACACCCCACTTCTTCTACACACACACACACACACACACACAAATCCTGATTTCAATGCTTTTGATGACTGCCTGATTTTACTCAAATAACTTCTCTGAAATAGTCGAATTTCTTAAAAGCAGAGTGTACAAGGATGATTGCCAAGAACTATGGGAAGGGAAAAATGGGAAATTGCTGTCCAGTGGATATAGGTTTCATTATGCACATGATACCAGAAGTGTGTGTGTATGCATGTATGTATATATGTACACCCACATGTATGTACATGTACACACACATATATATATAACCATATTGTATGCATAGTTACAACATTTTAAAGAAGATTAAAAAGAATCTCCTGACTATCAGGCATCAGGCCACTCAAGTTTTACAATAGCTTTGTAAGAAGCTAAAGTTGTATCTTGTGTCAGTAACAAAATATAGGGGAGATATAGGAAGTCATTTATGTATCATGTTTACTGAGTTATTTGAAAGAGTTAAATTATATCTTAAACATTATATATGAATGAACAGTATATTCCCTTCAACTGCTGTACACTCCTATACTCACTTTTTTCCTTCAAGCCTCTCATTATGGGGGTCAAATGCAAGGGTCACCCAACAGGACTGTCAGTCCAAGCAGTATAAGATGACTTTAGGAATCCAGCTAGTAAGCTGAGCAATCACTTTTCTGTCCTCTTCTACTGCTTATCTTCAGACATATGTTAAATAAGTTTTCAATCATTGCCAGAATCCTAAGGAAATGAAACTCATTTGTTCAGTTATAATGGTGATTGAAGGAGTTTGAATGTCATTTATTAGAACAACAGCTGAATTTGGGGATATTGCATAACAGTCCCAGCATAACATCAGTGGGTTAACAAAGTCAAATGTAGGCTGGGTAGGATAAAAATAAGTGAATATATATCTTTGGTTTGAATCTAGCAGTATCTTTTTTTTATGTAGCTCTAATTTATTATTTTTAATATATATATATAACATAGTTCATTTTGTTATATATATGTATATTACATAGTTCATTTTTGTACAATGTTAAGAGATTATGATCTGTGAAATAAATCAGAAGGAAAAAGAATATTTTATTTTCATTTGAGTAGTCATCATCCTTCATCTGTGTGTATGGTTTTGTTTTAATAGATATATGATAAATTTTCTCTAAAACCATTTGTTATGACTATTGAGTATCTATGCGTTATGATATTTCAAAATAGAAATGAAAGTCAAACCTATTGTACATAAAGCAGCCAGGGAGTCAGATAACTGTAAAACTGGATTAATCTCTACTTTTTTGTGTCAGTAGAAATATGTTTCCACATTTCAATTTTATGTTTGTAAATCAAGGGAGTTCAAGTAGACTTTTTTTTAAGGCCTGTACTAGGCCTAAGATTTTCTGTTAAAAAACTACATTTACCAAGCCTCACATGCCAAGCACTGGGTGCATATTCCAGTACATTATGATACTATAGCAGCCTCGTAAAAGACATAATATATAGACATCATATCAGAATGGTAACAGAGCTTCTCTGAAAATCACAGTGGATAAGTAAAAAGTAAGAAAATATAGTTTATCTGTCTTCAAAACTTAATTCTTTTACTGCATCAAATTCCCACTTATAACATGAACAAAGAGTGTGAAAATTCCATGACTATACTATACTGTACTATCATGTCCTGTCCTGCCCTATACTCTCATGGCTTGGAGAACATTTCACCAGTATTAACAGTGCATACCAAAACCTATTTTATTCTGAAACACAAACTTTCAAAAACTGGAAATCGCATGTGAGAGGTTCTTAGGTAAGATTCTTATGGAAATCTCCCCTAAAATTTTTGGAGGTAGAACACACTTCTACTTCTGCTTAAATCCTGGACATCAGCATAAGGGCTATTTCCGTTTCTCTAATTTTTTAAAATCCCTTTCCAGCCAGAAACCTAGCCCAGAAAAGCCCCAACTAATGATTTGAGTCAGAAGACTCAGCAGAGACTGAACATTATATTCTTGGCATTGCATTCCCTCTTCTCCCTTACTTTTTTTTTTTCTTTCCTTACTGTAGTGAAAATGATTAATATAAAGGAAACTAAAATAGCAAAGACAGAAAGAAACCATGAGAAAACCTGCTTAACAGTCTTTAGTCTGGGCTGGGGAGCAGGGAAATTGAAAAGACGCCAAGAACGCTTACTTTTCTGCCATGCCCTAGAATTTGCTTTGCTTTCGGTACAAGAGAATCATTTCCGTGAAGGAGAGTTACAAGGAGACTGTGAGATCACATTTCTTTTCCGTGATCAGGAGCAGAAGCATTGTGAAGGGATCAGACAGTCCCTGAAGAAGCACCTGAAAGAAACTGATTATAAGAAACATGAAATGCATCGGCTCCTTCCTTACCCACCCCCTCACTGCCTCCACCCTCTGCTCCAGGGTCAATGTGAGAAAGCTTTTGAGTTCTGTGGGAGATGTATCCTGTAACAAAAGAATAAGATTGAGCCTTGATAATTCAGGAAAATGAAATTTTGAGAAGGTTAAGCTTGCCATTTCTGGAAGAAGGTGAGCTTTCCAGAATATACAGGAGAGTCCTAGGGATGTCTGTCTCTCTTTTAGTACTCCTAACATTGAAGGCACTTTCCTTTCACTGAGCTAGACTCTCATTACTGTTTTCCATTCTCAGCCCTAATCTCAGGGTGAGAGGGAAAAAAAAAAAAAATAGGGAACGAAAACCAAAGTGCTCCTATTTAGCATCGTGGGGATTCCTTTTGTATGTTTAAGTGATTATTATACTGAAAAAAATGTCAGCTCCACCACTTAGAGTGAAAAACATTTTGCCAATGACTTTCCCATTCATATCACAACCATGTACTCCCCCCGCCTCAAGTCATCAGTGAAACTGTAAGTATATATTGATTTTTTAAATTCACTTTTTGGAATAGCTATATCAAATATCACTGATTTTCCCTTAAAAACATTTTTCCCCAAAGAGCAAACTTTCAGACTCACTGAGTTATTCATAGTTTGGAAAAAAAGAAATTCTGATAACATCTAAAAATGTGTTGCCAAGAAAAATCCGTAGTAAAAGATTAATGCGTACGAGAGGAATACAGTGAATTAAGAACATTGACCAAAATTACTTACTGTGAACCTGTGCAGTTCTGTACTCTTGCCAAGATTCTATAAACAATATGTCCTTAATGCTGACAAGAAGCTATCACTGGTGCCAAGTTAGAAATTGCTGGAGAACCAAGTTCGATGTCTACTCATTCATCTTTGGCATAGTAAAGCCATTGGGTTAAGGGACATGGTGTGTAAGGAAGAACTGATTATAAGCATTTACACAAAGTGTAGGATGAGAGAGAAATGAACTGCATTGCCTATAAGAACTATCCGTGTTAGGTGACATTGGAAAGACATTGAACAGTAAACTAAAATTCTTAGGCGTCTATAGACATTCCGTGTTACCTCCACAGACCAGAATACCACTCAGCAAAAGCAAGAGAAATAGGTAATTGTAGCAAGGTTTCCAGGATAGAATTCAAGGATGAAAGCTATTAATCTTAAATGGTTCCATGCTGTATTATTCCATCTATGTAAGATCCTGGAAGTGGCAAAAACACAGACATGGAGAAAAGGTCACTGGTTATCAGGATGGGAATAGTTATATCAAGAGCAGGAATGTGAATATAAAGGGTAGTGCAAAGGAATTTCTCTCAGAATCTGCATTGTGTAGAATTATACATACAAATGTACAAAAAAGAAATAGAAATTCAGGGCATATAAAAGCAAATGAAATTCAAGTAAGGTGTAGTTATTTGTGTCTTGTCAATATCAGTTTCCTTATTTTGATATTATACAATAGTTACATATGATGTTACTGTTAGGGGAGTCTGAGAGACACCTCTTCCCTGCGGCACTTGGGAAGCCTTTCTAAGGGAAGCAGCTTCTGATGAATCTCTATGTACAAATAAAAAGCTAAAAGTAATATTAGGCATTTCTGAGAACCTCTACTGACTGTACTGATTGATTAATTTGCTCATTTAATAAACAGTTTTTTTTTTCTTTTTTGCTACTGACCTATCTATAGTAAAGGTTTGATATTATGTGAATATAAGACATGGTTCAAGCACATTAGAAACATTAAGATATTAGTGGGACCAAGAGACATTCAAATACAGAATTAAACTTGTATATTATAATATAGTGCTGTACTATACAATAAACTGCAATAGTGTGTACAAGATATTTTGAGAGCACAGAGGAAGTTGTGAACATTCTCTGCCTGAGGGATTAAGAAGTGTGACAATTTTGTTTGACAGTTAAGACTGAATTGTTTGTCAAGTTGATGGGCCTTGTAGCATTCTTTAAATGGGATCCACTGGAAGAGGGACTCTGGTTTACTTAAAAGTATGATCATGTACCCTTTAAGAGGCTTTGACATTTGCTGTCAAGCTGCCCTCCTTGAAGATGTTGTACCTTATTCCAAAGTAATTGGAACTATTGCTTTGTGTTTCACTTGTAACACATTTTCTTCTTCTATAATGACCTTTTGACATACTTTCCTAGTTTACCTTTTATATTAGCCACAGTTCTGAAAATTGAAACAATAGAATATGTGGGCATGCCTATGTGTGTGTGTGCACATGTATACACACATATTTACTGTTCAATGCCTTTCAAATGTTATCAGATAACACTTATACATACATGCATGTGTGCATAAGATGAAAATGATATGTATGTATGTATATATGTATGTGTGTGTATGTATACTGGGTAGGGAGAGGTTTTTTTTTTAAGCATGATGGTTCCTGTTGATAAAATGGCAACTCAAAACCCCCCATTCTACAAGCCTAAAATCCAGGGAAGTCAGAGTTGTATTTACAATGCCTGAGATTTGGGGAGTCAATAGTATAGATTCTGTTATAACTTGACTCTGCAGGTTTGAGAACAAGCAACATTGGTGATGTCTGTCACAGTTGAATGTAGAAGGGGAGAAATGCCTCAGCTGAAACACTCAAGTCAGGAGCAAAATCAACCTTTCTCCACCATTCCACCCCCCCATGGAGGCACTCATTGGATCAGAAGTCTTTGTTTTATTCAGGTCACCAAATGAAATATTAAACCTTTTGGAAATATCTCACAAAATCTGTGCGATTTGGTGACTAGGCATTCAGTGAGCCAACCAAGCTGACATACAATTAACCATCTAACTGTCTGACTAAATAAGGCATTAAGTACATCCTTTTCCTGAACAGTGGAGTTAATGAACAGTAAATAGCATTGAGTCCATGTGGAGCTTATCTATTACTGCACTGTAGATTATCTTAACAGTATAGAAAACAAAGACATTTAAGGTAGAGGACAACAAATAAAGTCTCCCTTTATTCATTTCTAGGATACATAATACTGGGGAGATTTTATTTGGATAATGATCAAAGTATGGTACACCTAGAGAGATGGAACGTTTTATACAAAATAGCTACTGGTTTCTAATTATGCTAACATTTTAGATGAAGGAACATTATTCTCTTCTTTGCAGGATGTTCATCTATCTACTTTTTCTTTACACTCATTGTAATCTTCAAAATGTTCAAAGATACTATTCGATAAATGTTATTAAGTATTAAAGGTAATATTAATATAAAACTCCTACTTGAAACTATTTGATAACATTTATAGCCCTCAATAAAGTATAAATGTTAAGCTCAATTTACAAAGTCTATTATGATTTAGAACATCTTACTCTCAGATTTTATCAAATAGACACAGATATTCTACATGCATGAAATGTATCTCAAACCTTCTTGTGTGCTAGCTGCCCTTCAAATATGTAGATTTACCCAAGTGATAAAAGCCTACCCTGATACATCAGTGTCTAACCTATACTTCCCTTGTCTGTCTGCATATTCCATGTCTCACCTCCAAACATGGGTCAGAAGTTCTTAGTGTTTACCAGTCCCTATGTATCTCTTTCTTAACTTTGAGTTTTGAGTTGTCTGCATAAGTAAAAAGTTGACTTTGTGTATATTATCCCTAGCACTTAGAACAATAGTTGGGCTCCCTACGACTATATTTTGAATTAAAGATACCAGTTATCCAAGAAAGACAAATTCATTCTATTTTTTATTTATTATTTAAAGATTTATTTATGCATATAAGAACTGGGATTTAGGCCAGATGTGTAGGGGTACGAGGGGATTTACCAGAGACAGAGTAGGGGGCAGAACAGGTGGATTGAGTGAAATGCACTGCTGAGGGGAGCAGTGGTAGAGACAGGAGAAGTCTGCTGCACCATCGGGGTCACCTCCCTGGCCAGGGATTGAACTCACTGTGACTAGTATAGCTTGATATCACTAAGATTTTAGCCCCTGTGCCATCAAAGAGGCCCAAGAAAAGACAAATGTATTCTGATATCACACTAAAACATAAAGTATTATAAATGTTCAATTATTCCAATTGACAACATCAGGGTGGGGCTATCAAAATGTATATACACATATACACAAACATACACACACCACATGAATGAATAACAGGGATTTTAGTTACTAAGGATGTGTAATGAGGAACAACTTCCTGCATTCCTATGTTCACAACTAGGCCAGTTCTTCCATGTATGAGCTGAGAAAGCACCAACTTACTCATTTAAATTTATTCACACCTACTTTATGATCATAGTGAATTTGGCACAAGGACCAGAAATTAAAGATATGCTCCATGATGTCAAGTTACACAAAACTGGGCAAAAATACAGGAAAATGTAGTATTAAGTCAAAAAGATATGAAGAAGGAAAGCTAAGAGGTGAATCTCAGGTTCTTCACCTTCAAGAAATTGCAGTTGACCCTTATCCAACACAGGGATCGGTACAGTCAAAATCCACTTATTCTTTGACTCCCCAAAATTTAATTACTGATAGATTGTTATTGCAGAAAACCTTATTAATAATATGAGCAGTTGATTAATATGTATTTAATGTTGCTTGTATTATATAATGCCTCCTTATAATAAAGGATGCTATATAAAAGAAAATACTATTATGAAAATCATAAGGAAAGGAAAACATACATATTACTGTATTTACTTATATTGTAAGATTGTTATCATTTTATGAGAAAAATATGGTGTATAAATGGACCCACATAGTTCAAACCACTGTTGTTCATGCCTTGACTGTATTTCCCCAGTGGTGCTGAGAAGTGTATTCAACAAATAAAAGTCTCATAGCAGTATTGAAAGACTTTTGTGCAGTTATGGTGTATGTTATTAATCACTACTTTGTGTGTGCTTTTTTTTTTGTGACCCATAAACTATCACTTTGATATTTTTTAACATCCTTTGATACCTTACTGGAGGTTATCCTGTGAGGGAAAGAATTGGAGCATAATCATGTCAGAAAATGTAAATTTAGTTTAACTAGTTATGACAATTGAATGTGTGACCTTGGACAAGTTACTTCTTTTTCTGTTTTCATGGTTATTTTATCTATATCCATCTGGCCAATCTAGAGCAGAGTATTTAAAGAGGTATTAAGTAAATACAATTTTTACTGCCTTAAAGAAATATACAACAGAGTCATAAGATATTTTTCCACTTGAAATAAAATTCAGAAGTTCTAGAGACTTTTGGTGACATTCAGATTTGTTTCTACCCTTTCTGGTATGTCTTGGAACAAAATGCTCTTTCTTTTTTTCTTTCTGTTGTGGATGCTTTGGCATCAGTGCCTTCAGAATATTTTGTCACTTGTCCATGGAATTACAGGCATTTCCCAGTAATTCTACAGTTCCAGCCCACGGCATTTTATTGGCCAGAAGTTTCTCTCTGATGTTCCTCTGAGAAACATAATACAATAATCAAAGAACAAATTTGTCCCCAGTGCTAAGAACTTTTGCATGATGCTTCCTTACAGACATGAACTTTTAAAAGGTTGAGAGATTCTAGAATAATGTGGAAACACTCCAGCGTGGAAACAGAGAAGACAGGCAAGCTTTATATTCTATAGACATATCAGATTCAAGGATCTCAGGTTCTTTTTTCCAAGGAGAACAGAGGCATGGCTAAAAAAAAAAAAAAAAAAGCTTTCTGACTTGGTTATTCATAGACACAGTCACACAGAAGTCTATATATATATATTTTTTACACACTTTATAAAGTTGGACCTTGAGTTGGGATTCAGTTTTTACTACTCCACAGTGCAGATACTGGGATGAAAGAAAGCTTGTCCATTAAGCCTGCTTCTGAATATTTGGGTAAAATGAAATATTTATTTAGATAGGTAGAGATGTAATCCATGCTTTTAGTTATATAATCATATACCTAATACCACAAGTTTATGATCGGGTGATGCCATCAAAAAGGGCCACTCAATATTTTTCTGTCAATGTTGAACCCATCCCCTTATACCTTTGTGAGGTTGTGTGCACATAAGCATTCTTTCTCAGGTCAAATGCACACACAATCAGGCTGCAACATCAAAGTATCTTATATGAAGATTTTAATTGATTATTTTAAAATGATTTACAAAGGTATAAAAGCAATCACTTAAAATTATAATTTTAGTAAATGCCATTAATGTTCAATAAATGTTATTAATGTAACTAGATGTTGACACATTGCTTTAAAATATGCTGATTTATATTTCCACTAAAATGCCTTGAATACTAGCCAACAATTAGGATTATAGCTTTTTTGCTTGTTAATATATGCCTCTTATAGACATATATTCATGCCATGTGTTACTTTAATTTTCATTGACTGAATGACTAGAAATTTAAACTTTCTCCATAACCCTTTAATTATGCAGTTTTTCTTCTATAAATTGTTATTAGTGTACTTGATGATTTTTTCTTTTATTGTGTATAGCCATAAGGGTGTGATAGTCTAATTATATTTTCTCTCCAAATCTATTGTCTACCTATTTATTTTTATCTTCCAAACTGTTTTGTATTTGTTTCCTTTTAAAAAAAAAAAAGATTTATTCATACAGAACTGGGGTACCGGCCAAAGGTTTGGGGCAGTGAGAGGCTTCACCAGAGACAGAGTGGGCAGTGGGGAGCAGAACAGGCAGATCATTGAAGTACACTGCTGAGGGGAGCAGTGGGCGGGTCAGGAGAGGTCTGCCACTCCA
>NW_004567129.1:19879913-19897952 GCF_000260355.1 Condylura cristata | reverse complement strand
GAGCAGAACAGGCAGATCATTGAAGTACACTGCTGAGGGGAGCAGTGGGCGGGTCAGGAGAGGTCTGCCACTCCATGTGGTCACCTCCTGGGCAGGCAGGTATCGAACTCATGCTGAAGTGGCTTTAGCTTCTTGGTTCTGTGCTTTAACCCACTGCGCCACCAGTGAGGGCCCCCTGTTTCCTTGTTTGAGGTATGTAATTCATTAAAATTTCAAATTCCTATGTGATAAATTAGGGCTTGCTGCCTGGTCTTCTAAATATGGTTATGTATTAAGTTCTTTATATGTGTGTATGTACCAATTTTATGTATCACCATCGACCTACTCACCACTTTCTCTCTTGAGTCTCAGCATTCACAATCTCGTGTCCGTTGCTTTGCTGTCTTTATTCCATTTTCTGCAGACCTTGTTAAGTTCTGACAAAAATAGATCATATAATTATTTATTTTGTTATTTATTTGTTATCTGCTATTTATTAAAACATGCAGTTGCATGTCTTGTTTATTTATGTGCTTGAGTAACTAGCATAAACAAGGTTCAATAAATTATGTACCTGATGAGTGAAAGATATATCCCCTTTTTCTAGTTTTTCATAAGCGATTTTTATATCTTTCATTATTATCAGCATTTTTTTTTGCATTTTAGTTACGTCTTTCTTCTCAATGGTATTTATTTTTCTGCACAGTATGACAGAAAGTTCCACTTACATTTACTTCCAGATGGATACTGGTTGTTCCAGTACTGTTTAATAAATGACATGCGTCTCTTCTGAATTAAAATAGTACATACTGTATGTTAAGCTATAATAAATAATTTACTTTTATGTATTGAAGCAACATAGATTTATACATGGTGTGTGATTTAGAGGTATAGAAAGCCTCCCCCACCCCAGGTATTGGTACACTACCCTTATATGTAAATCTGAAAATTTTCTTTTTCAATACCCTGTTATCTCTATACCAAAAGTATACCAATTTGACTGTAGTAGCTTGAGAGTGAGACCACACTATATACAGTAGCACTTCTAAATGTCTTCTACTTTCTTTAATTTTTCCAGTTTGAACATGTTTTTCAAGTTTTACTGTACCGTACGGTTTTATTATTGATTGTGTGTTACCTATCCTCTATAGAAACTGTGCACACTAAGGTTAAATATTTTGTTTATTTTATTTCCTTATTTATCCCTATAGGCCCTTAGGAAGATCAAACACATAGTAATCAATAATTCCTTAAAAAATGAAAGATTCATTTTAGGTCTCTAGAACTAAATTGTTAAAACAGAGGAAAACTACTGTTACATAATTCTTTTCCCATGAAAAGGTGAACTCTTTGCAGTTTGCAACAACACAGATGGAACTGGAGGGAATCATGCCAAATAAGTCAGAAAGAGAAAGATAAATAGTACATTGTTTCACTTATATGTGGGATATAAAGAAGCACAACAAAGACTCACTGGAAACCAAAGCAATGACAAACCCTAGGAGTTTATCTGGTATCTGAAAATAGCAGAGGGGGAGGGAGAAGGTGGAAAGTAAATGGTGGAGGAGACCCAATGGACTTGGTGTAGAACTATAGATGCTGTGGTGGTAGGTGTGGTAACATACCCTGAATAGGTGTGATCCCATACCTCTGAATCTCACACAGTGTTTTAAACCAATGTTACATCAACCCCACTTCCCCAATATAACATGCATTCTAATCTGTTATTTTATGTATTTGGTAAATGGTCAATTCATCACCAAAACAAAGATATATCAGATATATGATTATATATCTTTGTTTTGGTGATGAATATATATACATATATATACACATACACACATATATGTATACATATATATGTATACATATACATATATATGTATATGTATATATGTTTAACCTCTCCATTCCACATGTGCATATCAGTTAGGTATTTTTTTATATAAGTATATAAGATTTTAAGTATTTTTGTTCTTTTTATTTTAAAGGTCAGAGGTGCAGGGAGGTGGCAGGGTTTGCCAGAGGCAGAGTGGAGAGCAGAACAGGCAGATCTACTGAAATACACTGCTGAGGGGAGCAGCGGGTGAGACAGGAGAGGTCTGCTGCGCCATGTGGGTCAGCTCCCTGACTGGGAATCAAACTTGTACTTATTGGCGTAGATTGCTTCACAGTGCTATGTTTTAACCCACTGCGCCATCAGGGAGGGTCCATTATTTTCATTCTTATTATGTTTGTTGGAACCTAAAGATACTGTTAAATAATAATGGGTATAGTGAATATCTTTATGCAAACTGTCACAAGGTTAATACTACATAAATCTCTGTTGAATGAGGTTTGCTGAAGGAAACCATTTATTAAGTAATGCTAAGTTAAAATAAGACTAACAAAATGTTGTGTGGAAGAAGCCAGTCCAAAAAAGAGTACATATTGTATAATGCATTTTTTATGAATTTCAAGAACAGGTGAAATTAATATATAGTTAGAATATCAGAATAGTATTTACCTCTGGAGAAGATGCTGATGAGGATGGGGCAGCTCTATAAATATCCTTCATCTAGGTAAAAGACACACAAATAGGCCCTCCCTGGTGGTGCAGCGGGTTAAAGCACAGCATAAAGAAGCTTAAGCCACTTCAGCAGGAGTTCAATCCCCGCCTGCCCCGGAGGAGATCCACATGGCGAGGCAGACCTCTCTTGACCCGCTCGCTGATCCCCTTAGCAGTGTAACTCATCGATCTGCCTGTTCTGTACCCCACTCTGTCTCTGGTGAATCCTCTCACCCTCTGCATCTCTGGCCTGTACCCCAGTTCTGTACAAATAAATAAATAAATCTTTAAAAAAAAAAGACACAAATATATGAATGTGTAAGCTTTATTTACACTACAAATGCATGTAAAGTTGACTTTAAAATAAACCTTTAAACAGTATATGAAATGATTTATAAATTGTATATGTGTTGCAGGAAGTTTAATCTAAGAAATAGACAAACATATTAAATGTGTTTGTCCTAAGGTGCTGGAATTGTGGGATATTTCATCTTAGGTCTTATATATTTTATAATTTTATGTTATGATTATATATAAGTAACAAAGACAAGGGTTTAGTTTTGATTATCATTGAACCTCAGTACCTATAAACCTGATAGTCTGTCCTGAATAAAAGTGGGAATAATCTATATGACAGGAAATGGAGCTGTATTTCTGAGTCAAAAATTCTGAGCAAAATGGATATTCTAGCTTACTCCAAGCATTTGGCTTGTAATAAATGTCTGTTTTCTTCCTCATAGGACCCCTAATTCCTACAGTAGTTTTTGACACATAGTAGGATGCACATTAGCAATTTTTAAAGTGAGTACATATAGAATTCTCACAATGGGCTTCAGTAGCGATTGGAAATAAATCTCAAATGTCCTCTATTCATGATGGACTTGTGTTTGCATCTGCCAAGATAGGATGTGAATGAGTAATGGAGCACTCTGAAAGAAAAGACCTCTTAGCTTCAATGCCAAGTCATGTAACATAGCAGAAAAAAAAAATGGGTGAGATTTAAAGTCTGGAAGATTCACTTAGAATCCTGATTGCTCCGCATTTTCTTTTTGTGAAGTCTATCCAGCTGTCCAAATATTGAGTACAGTTTTCTTTATCTGCAAAAAAAGAGTAATTTCTGAAATTGAATGAAATAATGCTAGTCAGTCTCTAGTAAGCTTTCCATATATGCCACACTCTGTGCTATGAACACTGTATATATTATTACATTTCTTATATATAAAGTCTGTGAATTACTTAGTGTAGCACTCAATAAAAACACATTTATATTGATTGAACTCTTCAAACCATCCCGGTTAACTTTCTATATGTTTCACATTACTTTATTTCTTTAGATTTAAAAAATTATTTTACAGTGTATTTTGCCATCCTTTTAAACACACACACACACACACACACACACACACACACACACACAAGAACAGGGGCTTAAAGCCAGAGGAGTGGCAGTGGTGAGTTGATTCACCGGAGACAGAGTACAGAGAAGAATAGGGGAATCTCCTGAAATACGCTGCTCACAGGAGCAATGGGCACAGCAGACAGGAGACATTTGCTGTGCCATGTGGGTCACCTCCCTGGGAAGAGCTAGAATTTGGGCTACTTGTGACTGCAGGTAGCTCCATAGTGCTGAAACTTAACCCCTTGTGCCACCAGGGAAGTCTTAATCTTTCCTTGATGACTAAATTATTCAAAGTAATGAACCACTCCTTTCTTGGGTTGCCTAAAATATATTGAAATACCAAACCTTACGATGATCTTTGATAGCATCTAATATTTTCCAAAATAAATGCATTACTATTTCTAATCTAGTATCACTTGATGGCTATTGAATACTATGATTGAAGTAAAAAAAAAAAGATTATTATTTTCTGAGATACCAAATTCAAACCTTTTATGACTGCCCCATCTAGTTTTAGACCCTTGTTCTCTCTCAAGACAGCATAGTTCTCTGCCTATCTTGAGATGACTGAACATAAAATCCACATGAATATATAATGATACCAACTATCTCCAGTCTACAAGTTTAAAGTCAAGGTAGTGACCTATGAGATTTAAGATGTTTCGACTCAGAGAATAATGGGAACAGAGTATGGGAAGAGTTACACATGAATATGTATGGTCGATTAAAAAAGGATAGAAGGGTTTCTGGGTGGCTAGGAAATTATGTCAGTTTAGACGCTATCTTGGCTAAAGCTATGAAGAAGCACATTTGCAGGTGAGATACCATAAAGGAAAGAGAACTACTGATGTGTCTCCTCCCTGAAGCATGGGTTTTGGGAAGGTTACTGACTGAGTGTGTGTTAGGTCATGATTGACTTAAGCTAATTGTGCCAAGACACATAGGAGCTGGTAGCAGGTACTGGAAGGTACAATACCATTTTTTGGGAGGGTCACCTTATACCTCCAAAATACCAACAATGATGTAAGCCAGTGCTATCTCATTTTTAAAAAAATAAAACAAATAAGAAATGATTTCACTTTAACTTCCCCCCAATTCACCCATAGTCAACTGAGATGAAAAAATGTACAAAATGAAGAATAATGTAAATACACACACACACATATATATATATATATATATATATATAAATGAACCTGATATTTACTGAGTACCTACTAAGCATGAGTGACTATGTTAGGTATTTCTAGAAGTCACTCAGTTTATTATTAAGAACTGTCTCTACATTAGGAATTGCTAACACAGATGAAAAAAAAAATCAAGGCTAAGGAAGGTAAAGTGGGAGAAACGAGAGGAAAACATGTAAGAACTTCTCTCATCTGGAACACAAATGAGAATGAGGTATGAGTTTTTAAAAAGTACAGAAATTTCTCTCTCCACCCCCTCCCAGCTTTTTTTAATGTTGCAGAAAGGCTGGGATTAGGAATCCTCCCACAGCTCGTCTCTCCTGAGAACTTTCATCACACTGCTTCTGATTAAACTAACAGATTAGACCCAATGGCATAAGGCACAGCATCTCTCTTTTGAGAAAGAACAAATAAGAATGAAGTGTTAGATTGCAAATCTAATTATATATTCTGTTCAAGTTTCAACCATCTGTTGCAATTGTTTCAAAAGCAGACATAAGTCAACTGTCGGGGTGAGATGTTTACTGCTGTGAGCACACAGAAAGTCTCTGACCCCAGTGGAGATGTATTGTTCTAGCACATACCTGAAGGCTGTAGTGGGATTCCACTGTGTTCTTGGGAAACCCATCCTCCTGTGGTAGCTCCAGGTAACTGATGGCTAAGTGGTAGACTTCCTGCAGAAGTAGTTGGGATTCTTAAAGAGCCAATACTCTTAGTTAACAGAGGGGAAAACTGTAGGAGCTGCGGTGAGGGTCTTGCATTGTCTGTTCTGCAGACAGTTTATATTTGCACATATACTCTGGTATACCTAGTTCCTAAAGGAAGGTACAGGACATGCCAATCATTGTATTAAATGCATAGGATAATAGCTATCACAGCACAGAGTCTAATTACATTGTGAAAATATAGTTGGTTTTAAGATGGGTAGGGGTTTTGCCAAGAGAATGAGGCACATTCCCCTAACCTGGTGTCATGACAGCCCCTCTCTCATCACCGTATTCATTTAGAGGCTGAATGCTGTGCTGGTCTGCGATTTCGGATGATTCTCTCTAACAAGAACAACAGGGATTAGACTGTAAATTAGTGTCAGTTTACATTATGGAGGTGTTCTGAATCCCACTATAAAGAATACTACCTAGACAAGGAGAACAGTTTTAACAAAACTAATCCTATTTCTTAGTGTATGAAGAAGTCTTTTTGATAGAAGTGATTTTTGACACCTTTTGTTTTATCAATCTAGTGTCAAGGGTGATCCAAACTAGAATACTATAGGCAGCATTGACAGGACTTTCAACAACATCTACAATAATGTTATGGAGATGGGAGACTTGCTCTGGAACCCCTGACTTTGGGCCATTCACCAAGAATGTTTATCACACTATCAGCCTGTCAAGTTGCATAGAGTTAAAACTCTTTTACTAAGTTGCACTCTGCTTTTCTGTCATTCTATATTTTGTTTCTAGTTTTGCCATCACTAGCAATACATCCCTGGTCAATTTCCTTCTCTCTGTTAACCTTGCAATGTTGATTAGAACTTTAATCTCTTTCCTATTCAAAGTTGCAAAATGCCCTCAGTTGTTGCCCATGAGACTTATTATCCAGACAATGGGACAGTTTCATGGGAAACTATGGGAACATTTCAGTTGTCAGTGACCCTATTAAAATGAAATATTCAGGTTCAGCCAATGGAATCTATGAAGAATATTTAATGATGCTAGTAGAACTCCTCCTTCTAATTGCTAATAGCAATTCTTAATAGAAAACATACACAGGGAGCCAGGTAAGGGTAAGTAACATTTCAGATTAAAAACAGTGTCAGGAAACTCTATAAAATTTTAACTCAGGACTTCAGTTGGATATCCACTTTTGCAGCTGTCTTCATGCATTTTCTTATAAAGATTTATTTATTTTGTATACAGGAACTGGGGTACAGGCCAGAGATGTGGGAGGGTTGGGAGGATTCACCAGAGACAGAACAGAGGTTTGGAGTGAAATCCACTGCTGAGGGGAGCAGTGGGCTAGACAGGAGAGCTCTGCTGTTCCATGTGGGTCAGCTCCCCGCTGGGAATCAAATTCAAATTGCAGCTGCTGCAGACAGCTTCATAGAGTTAGGCTGTGCTTTAACTCATTGTGCCACCAGGGAGGGCCCTTTTCATGCATTTTCAAAGATAAGCGTGGCATAGGGAGTGAAATAGCTCTTCATTTTAACTTAAAGTATGGCTGATGAAGCCCAACGAAAGTTGAATTCTCACAGCCTATGAAAGTGGCTTGTTCATTTTTTCCCAAGGAAAATGAAGAGCCCTGGAATCCATGGACGGATAACCCTAATGTGCATGCTAATGCTTCCCTTTGAGAGGGTTCTGGGATCCAAAGCCTTTTGGTGGAACTTACCAAATTAAAAATAAGTACCTTCTGGGCCCTCCCTGGTGGCGCAGTGGCTTAAAGCACTGCACTAAGAAGCTTAAGCCAATTCCGCATGCATGAGTTCGATCCCGCCTGCCCCGGAGGTGACCACATGGCGTGGCAGACCTCTCCTGACCCACCCGCTGCTCCCCTCAGCAGTATACTTCGTCCATCTGCTATTCTGCTCCCCACTCTGTTCCTAGTGAATCCTCTCACCCTCCGCATCTCTGGCCTGTACCCCAGTTCTGTATGAATAAATAAATAAATCTAAAAAAAAAAGTACCTTCTTAAAGCCTAGAGAGCAATGAAATGAAAACAAATTGTTGCCCCCCAAAAATGTGATTGATTTTCTTCACATTATGCTCATCTTAACATTGGAGCTGCTATGTTAAAAATATGGCCACAAATACCTCAACCTCATGACTATTTTTATTCTGTGTCCATAGCTGTTCTTGTAATGTAAGTACCACATCCCCCCAGGATATATCCTCATACCTTAAATGACTTCATCCTCTTACCCACAAGGATGCTGTCATAAGTCTCTATCTCTTTAATATTTATAAGAATAAAACTGTCAGTATGTCTTATTTATTTATTAATCATTTATTTGTAAAGCATTCTACTTCCCGCCAAAGATTTAAGATGAACTATAACAAAAAGTCATACAATAATAATGAGTGTAAGAAAATAGGACCGGGGTGGGGGGTATTATTGAGAGCAGAACTTCAGAATCATAATGAAAACAGAAACCAAGCTTTCTGAAGACTAAGTGTTACCCAACAGTGACTTTCTCACCTGTGATTTGACCTTGAAGTAAGACAAAGTAAGTTATATCATCTTTATCATGGAGATGGTCATTAATTTCTTTTTCATATGCTCATCTAGATGTTCATTAAAGTTTATTTTTAATTCCCTGGTTTTATTTTTGGTACTTTTAGAGTAATAATAGAGCTACTGCTAAGTAAATATAATATTAATGCTAATGTTAAGAAAAATAAATGGAACCCTCTCTGGTGGCCTAGAAGTTAAGTCTCAGCCCTGCTGCAGCACGAGTTTGATCCCCAGCCAGGGAGCTGACCGACATGGCACAGCAGACCTCCCCTGAGTGACCCACTATTCCCCTCTGCAGCATGTATCAGTCATTCCATCTTTTCTGCTCCCTCCCCATTCTGACTCAGGCAAATCCTCTCACTGACCACTCTTGCATCTCTGGTCTGCACCCCAGGTCTTATATGCATAAATCTTTACAAAAAAAAAAAAAAAGCTTAAAAGCAAAGATGTTACAGATTCCATGAATGAAAAATGAAGAAGGAGTGGACCAATATATGAATAAATGCAACAAGTGCCCTCCCTGGTGGTGCAGCGGGTTAAGTACATCACTGTGAAGCTAGCCACAGCATCTTTAGCATGAGTTCGATCCCCACCAGGGAGGTGACCCACTGGGCATGGGAGACCTCTCCTGACCTGCCCACTGCTCCCCTCAGCAGTGTGCTTTGTCAATATGCCTTTTCTCCTCCCCACTCTGTCTCTGGTGCATCCTCTCACTGCCCCTGCACCTAAGGCCTATACCCCAGTTCTGTATACATAAATTGTTAAAAAAAAAAAAAAAGTGGGACAAATGACACACAGGATGATAAAATGGTAGGTTTGTGGTTGGGTGAATGCATTCACTTTGGATCTGGAACACATCTCTTTTTCTGGAAAACATACAATGTTGTTGAGAACAACTGCTTCACCATCAACTTAAAGGCATGTCAGCTTCCAGGTCTTGGCATAATTACCTAACCATCCCTCACATGGAATAATCCAATAAAATCTCAGTTCTCAATAGTAACCTTCTCTGAGCATGACCTGAATTATGGTCGAAAGCATCCATTTCTGTGATGGGATTCCCAAAATAAAGTTAGGTAAAATACTTGAGACCACAGGTGTTTTAGCAAGAGGGAGTTTGGGATAGATGTCCACTATAAAAGGAGAATAAGCACCTTCATCACAAAGATGAAAATGGAATCCTAGCATCATGAAATAAGCCAGACCTGCTAGAGATTAGACCCCACACTTTGAAAACATTCACCATTTTTTCTGTTTCCCATTGGAGTGAGAGCACATTTTCTGATGAGTACATAACTCAGGGCAGGACACAACATTGACCAGAGGAAATTTGAGTTAAGAATAAAATGCAATAATGCCTTCAAATCTAACTTTAAAAAAAAATGTCATATTATTCCTTATGAACTCCAAACTCTGCAGACCTGAGCAAGGAATTCAGTATTTGTGAAAGCACAAGGAGCCTTCACCTTTCAATATGCGAGATAATTCAGATAATTCAGACAGATGATTTAGGATTTTATCTCTAAAATATAAAATTTCTTACTGGTATGAAGTATTTTAGCTTGTATTCATATTAAAAAACATATCTTCGAAAAGAAACACTATATTAAAATATTAAACAACCTTTGGCCTTTAACAAAGAAAAGAGAGAACTTATTCTATCTCTGCTGGTAGCTCTTAAATGTGACCCTGGGAATATATCATAAACTTTTTGAGTGTCATTTTTATTATTTATAAAACAGGAACACTAGTCATAGCAATTTCACAAGGACTTTGTGAGATTAAATAATATAAATTATATGAAAAGGACCGATGCATAAAGTTGCAGGAAATAGAATAGAGCTTTTCAATCAAGGTGCATGGGGTAAGTCCCATGATTCCAACGTTCTCCTGGGAACATGACTAAGACATCGTCTGTAAGAGAGATCAAAGGAAAGAACTGCCAAAACAGCCTACCTTCCTTAAGGAGAGCTCAGGAGAAGAATACCTATATATAGTCAGAGCCATCTTTAAAAATTCTAATAACTGATTAAAAGAAAAAAAAATGCAGAGAAAGATCTCGCTGCCTGAACTTGAGTGGGTTGACATTTAAATGCAGACAATTAAAAATGGGAACCTTGAGGCCAAACGAAAGCTCAAATATCCCAGAGGGAAGCGACAGGTGTGAGGCCAAGAAGGCAAAGATTAGTGGCACAGCTATTAATGAAGAGGATGAATCAAACTAGCTGGCATCTGATCAAGCCTCATAGCTAAAGTCAGGGAAGATGATGAACTTCGGGAACTGGGGCTCAGGGTATGGAATGTCATGCCTACGAAGAGTAACAACAACAATAGCCTTGTCTGCTGGAGGGAGTGGTCACTGGGCACTCTCTTAACACAGAGACACAGTCATCTAGCCAAGTACAAGAAAAAGCCAGGGTATTTGACTCTTTTTGTTGCAATGGTAAGTGAGATTGTTTTCCTGATCTTGGGTTATTGACAATATTAATATTGTAGCCTATAGTTTCCTGTATTAGTTTATAATTTAGAGCTTTTCAATATGGCTATACCTGAAAAGCATCATGCTTAGGGAAATAAATCAAAGACACAGAAATGTTATGGGAATTCATTCATATATGGTATATAGAGAAAACAAACACAGGCTGAAGTAAACAAAACAAAAACGAACTTTTAGAATGTAAGACTAACTGGTGGTCACCAGAAAGGAAGGGGGAAAAGATGACTAAATTGGGCAAAAGGAGTCAGTTGTATGGTAAATGACAGCATTTTTCTTTTAGTGGTAAACTCATGACTATACACGTAGATTTATAATGACACAAGCCAGAAACTTAGATGTTATAATACAGTGTCACTACAGGGCCCTCCCTGGGTGCACAACAGGTTTGGACACAGCATTGCAAGCTGGCAGCAGCCACATCAGTGCGAATTCGATTCCCAGCCCTGGAGGTAACCCACATGGTGCAGCAGACCTCTCCTGACCCACCCCCTGCTCCCCTCAGCAGTGTGCTTTGTCAGTCTACCTGTTCTGCTTCCCACTCTGCCTCTGGTGAAGCCTCTCACTGCCCCTGCACCTCTGGCTTGTACCCCAGTTCTATACACATAAATAAATCTTTAAAAAACAATAATGTTACTTCAGTAAAAATGGAAAAGAAAATATGAGATCCTAGCTATTGTAACTCTGGAGGGACACCAGTGACATAAAGATGATGCTGTCATCTTCAGCCTGAAAGAAGGGATGTCCTAGAAGGCCTAGGAAAAGCAATTGACAGCACTTCAGTGAGAAGTCTACAATCATTGTGGCTGATTTTTAAACACCTCACCCAGTAGTTGACAGAAACAGACCAACAAAAAAGAATGAGAATATAGAAAATTTAAAAAACACATCAACAAGCATGAAATAATGGCCTTTATAAACGCCACATCCATCAAATGCAGAATGCATATGCATTTCACGTACACATACACAAATACATGCATATATGTATGTGTATGTATATAACACAAATATGTATGTGATTAAAAAAAAAGTGGAACTACGGGTTGAAGCACAGCACTATGAGGCTGTTGCAGTCACTGCAGCTCCAGTTTGATCCCCAGCCAGGGAGCTGACCCACATGACGCAGCAGACCTGTTCTGACCCATCTGCTACTCCCCTTGGCAGTGTGATTTGTCAGTCTGCCCATTCTGCTCCCCACTCTATCTCTACTGAATCCTCTCATCTTCCCACACCTCTGGTCTGCACCCCAGTTCTGTAAGCATAGATAATAAAGCTTAAAAAATAAATTAAAAAAAAAAAAAGGAAAAGCAAGCTTGAGAGGTCTGTAAGTCAAGGTCTGCAACTTGAGTAGACAGGCAGCGTTAACCTTTGGAACCCCAAAAGGCAGGGGCCTGCTCCTGCTATACTGTGGAAATTCTGAAGGTGGCTTGAGTGGCCAGCCCAAGTGGTACCGGGGACAGGGGAGATAATGACAAGGGCCAGGCATATCAGCTTCCCTGCCACAGAGAAGGTGAGGGGTGAGGTGTAAACCAGGAAACTGCCTGTTACACATGCCCAAGTTCATGTCCAATGTGGGTCTGGAGGAGATGAAGGGCACATTTTAAGCCCAGCCAGTCTGACTCCAGGGCTTCACTGTGAAACTGTCTGCCATCAGTATGCAAGAGCAGGTAAGGGTCAGAGTGTTACTCTCGGTCAGACTGAGCAGCTCAGAATAAGCGCAATGTGGACCGTCTCTGTAGACAGTGAAGCTGAATGACCTGATTTGTTGTTGGGTTTGAGCTACACCTGATAGGCAGGGTACAGTATGGAGGAAGTGGGGCAGGTGGTAGCTTTCAAGAAGAAGGTTTGAAACCTTTTTTTGCTTGTTTGAAACCTTTTTTGCTAATCCAGCTGAGATAGAAATTCAGGCTTCAGGAATAAAAATGGCAAGAGAATCTAATTTATTCAAATATACAGAATTTATTTGTTAAAAATCCACAAGTGAGTATGCTCTAGGCAAGACAGAAGTCTAAGAAGCTTCTTAGAATTTTGACACAGGTTTCAGGGTAAATGAATTGTAGTGATTCTTTTTCTTATTTATATGTTGTGCTGGGTGCACATTTGATTTTATGTTCATTTTGAGACTAGTGTCATGAGCAATGTTAGTTGTCTAGTAGGCTGTTAGATATAAAAGTTTGGAATCTAAAAGATAAATTGTGATAAAGATATAAATTGAGAGTTACTGTGAAACAGACACTATTTAAAGATGTCAGGATAAATGTATAAAATGAACAGAAAAGAATCAACTTAGGGAAAGCTAAATTCAAGTACAATGTCAAAAAAGGAAGGAAAATGCTAGAATATAAAGAAGCAAGAATATCAAATAATACCAGTAAAGTATCGTTAAAGAAAATAGTCAAAGAAAAAAGTAGTTTAAGAAATAGCACATGTTTAGTACGGACCTTTTAAAAATTCTTTATAAATATTAAATATCAAATGACTTAAATTTTACAAAACAAAAAAAAAGTAAATTCATTTGACGTGAAAACAGCAGGAATCACCTGGTACTATGTCTAAGATTACATGACTTTGACCTTGCGAAGTTGAAATTAAAACCCACAACTCTATTTACTGAATTCTTGAAACTCTCTCTTTATTTTCAGAAATAAACAACAAAAAACATGTCATAAAAATCATGTTTGGTAAGATTTTCAAGTAAAGGGAAATTTGAGGAAGGGTTAACGGTTTCAATATTTTTTTTAAAGACTACTTATGCATTCTGAACTGGGATACAAGCCAGAGGTGTAGAGGCAGCGAGAGGATTCACCAGAGACAGAGTGGGAAGCAGAACAGGCAATGGACGAAACACACTGCTGAGAGGAGCTGGTGGGTGGGTCAGGAGAGGTCTGCAGCACCATGTGGGTCACCTCCAGGACTGAGAATCTAACTCACACTGAAATGGCTATTGCTATTCAGTGCTGTGCCCTAACCTGTTTGCCACCAGGGAGGGCCCCTTTCAGTATTTTTGACAGCTGGCTTCTCTTCCTTCAGACCTCGGGGTGACAGTATCTTCCCCTACATTACACAGACCCACAGATCTGGCCCATCCATAGCTCCATCCCTACAACTGTAGCTTTGAGACTCAGCGTCCATCAGACTCACTGGACACTTGTTAGATAAGCTAGCTGGTTTCCTTCCCCACAGTGTTGGCTGCAGCAGCTCTGGGATAGAGTTGAGGAGATGCTTTTCTAACAAATTCTCAAGTGACTTAGATAAATAATCTTATTGGGCTAGGGACAAGCTAGGGAGAACTCTTGGCTTCCATCATGCCTACTGCATCATCAATTGTGCCATTACTACTTACTCCAGAATTGCCCATTCAAGTGTTCTTTGGAGGCAATATAGCACTGAACCTCTCTGCCACTCTGCTTTTTAATCTGTAAATTAAGAGAAAGATTTGAATGGTTTCAATCTTGTAAAAGGGTATAGAGTATATGATATGGGCTAAGGGCTTAATAGGTTATTACCAAGTTTTAATAGTATCGTCTCCTACTTTCCGGGACACACCCTGGATTCCAACCAACCCAAAGTCATTAAAATTTCTTAGTAATTTAAATGTCTCAAAAATTTGCTCTCCCATTTCTATAGATACTGGTCAATGTGGTACTTTTATTTCTTAGACTTTATTTATTTATTTATTTTTAAGATTTTATTTATTTATTCATATGGAACCAGGGTACAGAGATGCGGAGGGTGAGTGGATTTATCAGAGACAGAGCCGGGAGCAGAATAGGCAGCTGGATGAAGTACACTGCTGAGGGGAGCAGCGGGCGGGTCAGGAGAGGTCTGCCATGCCATGTGGGTCACCTCCAGGGCAGGCAGGAATCGAACTCATGCGGAAGTGACTTTAGCTTCTTAGTGCAGCGCTTTAACCCACTGAGCCACCAGGGAGGGTCAGATTTGTATTTAATTGTGGTAAGATTCATCAGGACTAGTGATTCTTGGAATGAATGCATTCCAAACAAAATGGGGAACAGTCTTGCTTCCATCATGCCAGTTCTCATTCTGAAGACATCACATGTTCATCTAATTCTGCCTTCTCCCTGATAGTACTACATTTCTGTCTGAGTGGACAGAAGTAGTATCTTACGTATCTCAGGAGACACAGGTTCTTTTCCAGAGTACCTGGCACGGAGTCAATATGGCATTAATTCGAACCAATGAATGAGTGAATTATTTCTGGGCGTTGTTACCTAAGCAGTGATCATGTTGTTTTGCCCATGACACTCAGAAAAATAGCAATCCAAACCAAAAATGTCAGAAGCCATTAGAATTGGAGTGGCACGGTACACCTCTCTGTCACTGTTTCTCATTATCTGAGTGAGACATAGCACAAGGAAGCAGATGGTTTGGGAAGGCATAAAATAAACATGAGTAACACAAAACCTGCCACTCAATAACGCTAATCACACCACAGATTTTGGACAGTGGTGTCTTCTCCACTTGCTAATAAAACTATTGTGAAACATATGTTCTGGGAAAAGTGAAAATAGATAAAGGAAAGTTAGCAACATTTCAGCACTGCCACTTGTTTTAAAGTACTTTTTGTCTTTTTGAAATGCTTTTCTACAACAGAAGCGCATATACATAAATTTCTCCATTTCAGAAGGCTCTCCTAGTACCTGCAGCCCTTCGACCACTTACTTTAAAAGCCGGCCTGTACTTTCTTTGAAACCCTATCATTTCATTTGCAAAATAATTTCATATTCCAAAGCTGAGATGATTTGCATGGGTCCAGGGTTATTCTGTAAAGAAGTGACAGCCTTTCAGCACAAATATTTTGAAACCATTATATATAAACATTTCTTTATAGCTTTTTTCAAAGAGCATTTTTACTTGTAAAAGTTTCATGGTTTGCATCTTTAGAACTTTACTCCTTTGCTCATACTTAAAAAGAATCAGTAAAATTTTGTTTCTTTACAGAAAAGCCTTTAATGCATCTGAAATAAAGGCAGCACAGCCCAATTCTCCAATAGGTCCATTGGAAGACACTGTTAGATAATTTCAACCTTGTTAAATTTTCCACCTCGGTCAAGTCTCCACCCTTTACTAAAATCAAAACATTGGTTTTGAATATCACATTATTTTAAAGGTTTATGAGATAAAGTATGACAATATATTATCTGATAGTAATTAACATATGGGGTTTGGCTTTTAGGAAAAATAGCAACCTTGGTATTATTTCAAACAATGAATTTTTAGTGTCCTACTAAAATTTTAATGCCCTACTAGTGTCCTGCTCCTCTGAATTCAGCCCACAAATACTTAGTCTGCCTGTCTTTGAGGAAGATGTCAGAAGTGACCCATCCACCAAATATGTATTTGTTATTTTCTATAATTTAGGTGCTGTGCCTGGCCATGGCAGTACAAGGAAATATGTCATTGTCCATTTGGCCAAACAGAATTTATTGTTTTGTGAAAGGTCTTTAGACAACTGTGATCACAGCCCATTTATACAGGTGCTGTGGTAAATGTATGAAAGGAGAATTAGGAGGACATAGAGATGGGACAGCTAAATGAAGAGAGTATCAGAGTGATTACTCAATTGAAATGGAGTGCTACAGTGGAGGATTACTCAGTGTATCAGGTAGCCGGGACCTATAGCCAAAGGAAGCCATGCTAAATACTATGCAAACCACAGAGAAGTAAAAGTCCAATACTTAAGGTAATGCCAGTTTTTTTGAACTTACTGAGGAAGTACATGTCAGCTTTGGTCTTTATTAGTACAATGACTAGGATCTTGCATGTTATTTTATTGTTCAAGGGATACCAAATGAAAGAGTGAATGAAAGACTGAGTTACAATTCTTGCCTGATGATAGCACAAATGATAATGAAGGTTGAAACTACAGATTTTATCAGGCATGAATATGCATCGTTGGTGTCTTAAGAACTTTATATCTGGGCCCTCCCTGGTGGCACAGTGGGTTAAAGCACACCACTTCAGCATGAGTTTGATTCCCAGCCAGGGAGGAGTTCCACATGGTGCAGCAGACCTCTCCTGACCCGCCCACTGTTCCTCTCAGCAGTGTATATAATCAGCCTGTTCTCCCCACTCTGTCTCTGGTGAATCCTCTCACCAGACACTGTACCTCTGGCCTGTACCCTAGTTTTGCATGCATAAATAAATAATTATTTTTTTAAAAAAGAATGTTATATCTTTCAGATATGCATGTTAGTATCTTTATGACTAAATATTGAAAGCAAAGTAAACTTTACTTTTTTAAAGATTTATTCATACAGAACTGGGGTACAGGCCAGAGATGTGGAGGGTGAGAGGATTCACCAGAGACAGAGCGGGGAGCAGAACAAGCAGATTGATGAAGTACACTGCTGAGGGGAGCAGCGGGCAGGTCAGGAGAGGTCTGCACACCATGTGGTCACCTCCGGGGCAGGCAGGGATCGAACTTATGCGGAAGTGGCTTTAGTTTCTTAGTGCTGTTCTTTAACCAGCTGTGCCACCAGGGAGGGCCGCAAAGTAAACTTTAATATATATATTGTGTATATATTATATACATTATATATAATGTATATACATATATATGCACACACATATAATATATGTCCTCTGCCATGTTCAAATACAATGAGGAGGAAACAGACTGAGCCTTGTCCTCAAGAACCTTTTATTCTAATGAGCATTAGACTATTGTGACAGCAAACTAATATGGAAAAAGTTTTCCAGTTTCATTTTGCAATTAATACTTTTCAGCAGGGGGTAAACAGATTACATTTTCTCTCTAATACTTGCCATCTATTTTTATAAATAAAATACTGTTGTTACACAACCACTTATTTTCTTTGTGTATTCATTAGCAGTGGAGTTAAATGGTTAAACCACAAATCCTAAACTTTACAATATCTGCATGTTTCCAGAAAAAGTTTGCCAACCCTGGTATACATGAAAAAAAAAAAAAAAAAAAGAGGAACAAAGATTTAAAAGAATGGAGAGTACAGCATTCCAGATAGACTTCCAGGAATGAACTTTTTAAGTAGGTGACATTTACCAGAGGGATAAAAGATGAGAAATCAGCCACATAAGGAAGACAGAGAAAGGGTCACCAGGGGTAGGCATAAGTAGAAGTGAAGGTCAGAAGGCAGAAAGCCCAGAGAATGCTTGAACTGCTTAATGATGACCAGTATAACTGGAAGGAATG
>NW_004567129.1:19877847-19879759 GCF_000260355.1 Condylura cristata | reverse complement strand
TATATGGTTTAGAGGTATACGCTCACATCTCTTCAGCTATCGCTGGAGGGATAAATAAGCTCCATTTAAAGACAGCCCACCCAGACCTCAGCCTAATGGTAAATGCCTCTCATATTTTGAGTATGATTGTTGTTAATAGAAATCACCAGTATATTGATAGAGAAGATAGGCTCATCTCCAACCATGGCAATAAATCTGGCATGAAGAAGGTTATTTGTGAGGCAAAACCAATTAAATCTACATTTACGCTGATTTTGCAGCAATTCCAGAGTGATTTTTTTTTTCTTTTGAATGGCAGAGCTGGCAAAATGCTAACAGATTCAATGTACCATGCACCACATGAAACCCAGAGAGTATTTCTAGAAAATGATGATGGTTTTCTAAACTAGTCGAAGGGGGAGGGTTATTTTAGTCTAATGCACTCCACTATATGAAGTTGTTTGCTTGAATTATTTATGTGTGTATTGCAATTTTTAAACTGGGAGTATCAGAGACATTTATGCCAGTGAGAAGTTAGGGACCTTGTAGGTCATTCAAGGAGAATGTTAACTAGGGCATGTGGTGCTGGCTGGAGAAATATGTCCAATTCACTTCACAAGTCACAGGGGCTTGGCTGTCAGACAGACCTGGATATAAAGATAGATTTGGTTACTTTTTTATTGCACACATGGAGGAACTTACTATCCCCACCTGGAGCCTCAGTTTCCATATCTTTAGCCTAGAGATCATACATTCTGATTTAGTGCTTTATTGAAAGACTTAGTTATGGGGCTACAGAATGGAATACATAGTAAGTAAGCATATAGCGAATCATAGTTCTAGTTGTTGCATTGTTCTCTTATGCCAGAAATTCTGAATGAGGAAAAGAATGCACTAACTCAATACTGGAATCTATACTTTATACAACACACCCGTTCTAGTCATGAAGAATACACAGATCCTGTCATTTTAAAATCTATAGGGAAAGCAAGCCACTGTCTCATGAATATCATTGAGCTACTTCTTAAACTATTCTTTCCCAAACTCCATCCCAAGCCTACTGAATCAGAATCTCCAAAGGAAGGGCTGAAGACTGCTTTTCAACAGATGGCCAAATAGTGCTTAGTCATCTGTCAGACAGACAAACAACACAGCCAGATCTTCCTCTTGTGAGTGGTATAGATAAAATGCGTTAGGAGAACCACATTTGGGGGATGGCTTCACAATAAAGTTCTCCTTTTGTGACTTTGAGAAAATATTTAGGAAAAGGGATAAATGTTACATACAACTAAAATAAAATGAGTGAAGTGAAATAATTAAAAAACAAATTTAGAACAAAAGATGAGTTTTGAGTCTGAGCAAGTACTTATTTTGAGGTAAAGTTTTTCTAGAATTTGCGGTTGAAAACCAGGTTTGGCTGCCTGCTAAAACAGTATGAAATTTGGGCTGTGTGTATTCTGTGAGAAAACACTCTATGTCTTGATAAAATCTAAGCCTTTTGAAGGATATACATCATGATGTCTTGTTGTCTATAAAGGATCACGCCATAAGAACTTGGATACCAGCAAGCCATGGTTCCCCAAAATGAAAAGTGCTTAGATCAGGATAGCTGCAAAGAGCAAGAACACCCAATTCAGTTTTTTTTTTTTCCAATTACGTTAAGTGCAGTGCCATTGCATTATCACATGTAAGTTTCAGGAAAGCATCATTGTAAATAAACATCCGTATATAGCATATTAAACTTGACATGAAAAAGCCAAATCCTTCACCAGTTGACCTCATTGTGACCCGAAAAGGCCAAATCCTTCACCAGTTGACCTCATTTATCCAATTTACCAATCCTATTTTTCCCTCCACTTCAGTTAACCACTAATTTTGCCTTGTAGTTGAAAAGTTTCTACTTATTTCGTTCAGTTCATTTGTTGCTTCTCTC
>NW_004567129.1:19863803-19877589 GCF_000260355.1 Condylura cristata | reverse complement strand
CTACAGTGGCTGCAACAGCCTCATAGTGCTGTGCTTCAACCTGTTGCACCACCAGGGAGGGCCCTCTCTTCTCTTCTACATTGAGGTTGCTTTGGCTTACAGTACTGTGTGTATATGATTCAAGGCTATAGGATGTTACCTCTTCAAGTTCATATTACCGTGACACACCCACCAGTAAGGCACCATCACAGTCCATCGATACTTTCCACTTACCTCCTCTGAGTGAAATCATATAATCTTTGTCTTTTATGCTGACTTATTTCACTAAACATAATACCTTCTAGGTCCATCATGTAGATCTTTTAAAAAACCATTTGAATGACAATAACTACGAGTTCAAAAAAAATGCATGGAAAAGAGGTAGATCTTATACCTTATTCTATAGAGAAAAATCAGGTAAAATTCAGTGATGACTAGTGGTTGTGACAAAACCAGTAATAGAAAATATAATGATGATGCAATAGTGGCATTAAGTATTTACTCTATGCCACATGGATACTTTTATGTAACATCTGCACTAATCATCTGCTCCTGGTGGATGGGTTCTCACATTTTCCCTATTTCACAGTGGAAGCAATTCAGGTTCGAAGCAATTGAGCACATTCATTAGATTGTAATATTTATAATTAGTGAAGGTGAGAACCCATGTTATCTGACTTCTGAGATTAAGTTCACTTTATCTCACTTTAAATGTGCATCTCTTGATGTAGGAATATTGTAATGAGGTGCTGATTCCATGTTTTCCCCTATTGAATAGATGTCAAATCATATTTGTTTTGATTTTAGTTTGGTAATGTTGGTATACAATAATGTATATGGTTTAGAGGTATACGCTCACATCTCTTCAGATGTATGTTATCACACCACATCCAACACTGAAGCACCCATAACCTACTATCACCATTTGGATGCCCTTTTGTTCTTCACCTGCACTATACCCCTTCTGGTAGAATCAATTCAATAGAGAAATATCAAGAGTTTTTTTTTTAGATTTCATTTTGTGTGTATATATATATGTATGTGTATATATATATATATGTTCCACATATGAGTAAAGGCATCTGGTATTTGTGTTTCTGCTTTTGATTTATTTTGCTTAGCATAATCCCCTTAGTTCCATCTGGATTGTTGCACATGGCAAGATGCCATCTTTTTTATAGTTGTGTAGTATCCCATCATGCTTATGTACTACATCTTTTAAATCCACTCTTCTGTCTTTGGGCATGTAGGTTACTTCCATAACTGGCTGTTTAAATAGTGCTACAATCATCCTGTTTCTTCATGCTTGACTACTGACTGCTTTTAAACTCGCCCCTCTCTCACCCTTTTTGACCTTTTGGCACACTGATAAAAACTCACCTGTTATAGTCTCTGTTCGATCTGGTGTGAAATGTAAAGCTAGATGCCTTGCCCTCCTGGAATTGCCGCACTAACTTTACTGCCCTAACAACAGTAAAAATGAAAATCAATCTCTTTCCCTCGCTCTGTCATTTGGGACCTGTTTGGAAACCCTACCTTACTTTCACCAGACATCATAATTATGGAATTAATAAGCATTTTCGTATTTTCTTGGTGTGAGCATGTGTATATGCGTGTGTGTTCCTATCAGTCTTGATCTCCAGTCTTAAGAGGGAATTCATATGCCACCTCAAGTACTAAAGCAAAAATGGATGTGATTTAACATATCTTTGTGCCTTCCCTATATGTACTATTTTGATATCCCACACCAGTCACCCTTCACTTCTCCCTATTATACTCAGAAAATTTCTTTCAGTAGCAGCAGTGTGAATATTGAACACAGCAGCCTTCTCTCTGAAAAATGGAAATCATCCCAAACTAAACACAGTCCCATTCCCCTCTGAGATCTGTGACTGCTTTGGCATTCTTCTCATGATGTTTTTTTTTTTTTTCTCAGACAGCTATAGTTGATTAGTGTTGAGTAAAGTGATGAAGTCTTTTTATCATCCTAGCCATGTAGGTTTGTTTTAAAATAAGCAGAGAGCTAGAGACATTTCTCAGCCATATTCTGGGTATATACAATGGATATAGAAGAATAAGTGTTTGTTGGAAAATCTGAGAAAAAGGGAAGGAAGAAAGTGTCACAAAAAAACATTGAAAGAGACAGAAAAAGCAAATGTCAAGAATATACCTGAGATAAAATAGTGACCTCAGGGGACTTGATAAATTTGATTTCTGTGCATCTAAGGTAAATATTCTCTCATCATCTAATTAAAAATAATAATAATAATCAGTAAAACAACAACAAAACATCTTTGCCAGCTATAAAAAAAAAAGTGCCCATTAGAGAGACCCCGTAGGTACCATCACATTCTTGAGAAAATATCATGACATTAGGCTCAGAGTGTGACGCAGCTGGCAGAATATCCCTTGAAAATATTTTGCCTTTCAGCTGCAAAAGTTCTTCGAACAAAGTGGATGTTAGAAGAAGCTCCCAGACACCCCTGGCTATGTCTATAGCTCATTATCTCCTCATTACAGGGAACCTGAAGGGATGAGGAAAATGCATTCGGAAAGACATATTCATGTTTTATTGATTGTCAGCGGAGCTCAAATTCCTGAATTCTCACACTTTGGGATATTTTGTTAGGAAAATAAGCACAGTAGGTCCTTGTTTACATGCCCTCTTCCTTCTGGTGCAATTGATTCTAGCACAGCATAAAATTGAGCATCTTCCCCAATTAGGTTCTCACGAGCCACCTCCACACACGAGCTGAAGGAAGACACTCAGTAAGCACAATGCTAGTCTCTAAGGGTAGTCTACAAACTGAAAGTTCTCTCTTGACAAATGAGGAAACTGAGTCCCAGGAAAGTGCATTGGCTTATCCACAACCACACAGTGAATGTCAGAGGTTAGGTTGAAACTCAGGTTTTCTGATGTTTACATCCCATCTTGGAAATTATTCTACCAAGCTTCTTTTGTGTGTACCCTCTCCCATTCCTGAATACAAAAACAATAAAGTGGTAGTTTTAAACTCTCTTATAATGCCAAAAAAGTAGCCCTTATTTCAACTATTAGACACTCATGGAGAACCCGGATTGTATTGTGTTGACAGAGGGAACAGTTGTCAGGAGGTTATGTCTGGTAGCCTAGTGAAGTAGTTTAGGAAGTCCAGTTCTGTTATAAAGATACAACTTAATAGAAGCATGACATTTATCAGAAGAAGGGAAATATTGATTGATTCTTAAGCATAGAAAGCCAATGAGAAAGTGGTAAATAGCAAGGACTTTGAAATCAGATAGAATGGCTATCATAACTTTGGGCAAAATATTAAACTTTTTGAGTTTTGCTTCCTCATTGCAAAGTGAAAACAATACTACTTGCTTCATGTGGATGTTAGCTGTATATTATAGTGACCTTTTATCAAGGCATTATTATATATTAGGCAGGGTTCTAAGCATTACACATCTGTTCATTTATATTTGTTCATTTATATATAAAACAAGTATTACTATTCCTATTTGACCAACATAAAAACCAAGGCATAGAAAAATGAGCTTCTAATGAAAAAAACCAAACTTTTGTTTTTAATTAAAGCAAACAAGTTTCATAATTCACAATTTAAAACTATGCTAGATATAGTGTGTGTGTGTGTGTGTGTATGTGTGTGTGTGTATGTATATGTGTATATATATAAAGGTTTATTTATTCATGCATACAGAGCTGGGGTACAAGCAAGAGGTGCAGGGGCAGTGAGAATATTCACCAGACAGAGTGGGGAGCAGAACAGGCAGATCGATGAAGTACACTGTTTAGGGGAGCAGCGGGTAGGAAAGGAGAGGTCTGCTGCACCATGTGGGTCACCTCCAGGCTGGAGATAGAACTGTCACTGAAACTGCTGCGGCTAGAGTGTAGTGCTGCATCCTCACCCATTGTGCAACCAGGGAGGGCCAGGCATAATATCTTTTGAGGGCATTTTACTGAGCGTATCATAACTGCTTAAGAAAAGTGCCTTTTTGTTAGTATCATTACACTTTCTATAAAATTGAGAATGATATTGGTGGTTGTGATGAAGAGGAACAAGAAAGGTACGGGAGGAGAAAGATAAAGGAGCAGATGTGATTAAAATTACATGTGTTGGTAAAAACTATTCTCAGAATCTCAGCAAGTTAATATTTTAAGTGGATTATTTGTGTATACATACTACAACTTCTTTATCTACTGATCTGTCAGTGGGCACCTGGGCAGCTATTGTAGATAGTGCTGCCATCACCACAGAAATGCATATATCCCTTTGAAATATTGTTTTTGCATTCTCTGGATAAATACCAAGGAGTAGAATTGCTGGCTTGTGTGATAGATCTATTTTTCATAATCTTAGGCATTGCCATTCTGTTTTCCATAGGGGCTAGACCAGTATACATTTCTATTAACAGTGTAATATTGTTCCTTTTCCTCCATTTCCTTGATTACACATCTTATTTCTGGCTTATTTAATAAGAGCTATTTCACAAGAATGAGATATCTGATTGGGGTTTTGATTTGCATATCGATGATGAGAAGTGGTTTCATTCACACATAGAATATAAAAACACAAAACAAAGGAACATACAAAAACAAATCCTTTAATTTTGCCTGCAAGGTTGAGTCTATTAGAAGGGGAAGAAGAGGATGGAGAAAAAATGCAGGTTTAGTGGAGCATGGTAGAAAGTTTTAGGTGTGACAGAAGAGGACATGATGTAACATATATCCTAAGAACTGTGAGCCTACTTCCATAAGTCATATATAGTTTTGTAAGTCAATATTATTGCAATTAAAAAAGTTAAAGAAAAAAAAAGTAGGCATAGACTTAGGAAAATAATGTACATTTCTTGTTAAATTTCTTGCCCACTGTGAGTCAGCAAAAGTCATGAGAATAATCCACTTATAGTTACTCAAGGACTTAGAATAATGGCAGCATGATGCCAACAGATCATAACTATGGGGAGGGGATGTGGCAAATCAAGCTTTGCTCAGCATTGATGGAAAACATGGCTACTCACCTGAAGTGTTGGAGATCAGCCACAAATCCCATCTAATTTCAGAACTTGCTTAGAACTATCATCATGGCTGTGTGTGCAGAAGACAAAGAAAGTGAACATTAAAAAAAAAAAAGATTTATTTATTTATTCATGTAGAACTGGGGTACAGGCCAGAGATGCAGAGGGCGAGAGGATTCACCAGAGACAGGGTGGGGAGCAGAACAGGGAGATCGATGAAGTACACTGCTGAGGGGAGCAGCTGAGGGGCAGGAGAGATCTGCCACGCCATGTGGTCACCTCCGGGGCAGGCGGGGATCGAACTCATGCGGAAGTGGCTTAAGCTTCTTAGTGCAGTGCTTTAACCCGCTGTGCCACCAGAGAGGGCCGAAAGTGAACATTTTTAAGTCGTCTTATTGGCTTCCAAAAATAAGCACGAGAGACAGAATTGAAGCTAGAAACCCCAGGTAGTTATCAGTATCTCAGTATCCAAGGAAGAACTTCCTAAGTATCCTTTTTTTTTTTTTTTTCTTAAGACTACATCACTATTAACATTCTAACAGCACACATTGATTAGCTCATGTTATTATTATTATTACTTTTTGGTCAGAGATCCAGGTGCACTAGCTGGCTTCTCTGATTGATATGTCACCAAATGGAAGCCAGAAAGCCTGCCAAACTGAACTCTCAGGCTTGAGAGTTGAATCTAGTTTGTGTTGGTTGGAGTACAAAAGGTAACATCCCCTTGCTGGATCTCACGTCAAGTCAAGTCAAGTCAAGTCAAGATCTCACTGTTACCAGAAACTGCCCACATCCTATCTCACATGTCATCTGCACCTTTAAACCAGAAAGAATGTGTTACATCCATGTCAAACTTGTAATTTCTCAGGGTTTTCTCCTTCTACCACCCTCTAGGTAAGCCTCTTCTTTTAAGGACCTGCAATTGCATGAGGCTCACCCAGATACTTTCCTTAACTAACATGCATTATGCCGTATGACATATCTTTACAGTTGAACCAATAGCTCATCATATTCCTAAGTTTCTGTGGTTAAAGTGGGATAACTCCTGTGAGTCATGTTAGAATGTCTGCCTGCCATACCATCAGCACTGTTCCTCAATTATATGTATTTCCTTCCAAAGCAAGTCTTCTCTTCACTACAGGAACTCCATCCCAGATTAGAACCTATATTTTAAGTAAGTTACAGATAGGATACTGGCACCTACATTAAATACCTTTCTGTTAACCTGTTTTATTTCTTTGCATAGCAGAAATAAATGGAAGATGCCTATATTAATTTTCTATTGCTACTGTAGAAAATTATGACTAATGCAGTGACTCTAACAATCCAAATTTATTACTTTACATTCTGTATTTAAGAAATCAAAGATCTCACAGAGTGAAAATCAAGATCCCATCAGAGTTGTGTTCCTTTCTAAATGCTTTAGGAGAACTTACTATTTGCCCTTCACCGGTTCTAGAGGTCGTCCGATTTCTTGGACTCACAAGCCCTTCTTCAGTCTGCAAAGCCTGCAGTGACAGGTCACAGCCCAGCACTGTGCTTCTATGCTTTCTCATTTATAATTAAAACTTGCTTTAAATATTATCAAAGTTTCTAAAAGACTCTGTTTTATTTCACTTTTAGGAAAAACTATTATATTTTTATTTACATAGAAGTGTAAGAACTGGGGTGTAGGCCATAGGTATAAGGGTGGGGGTGAGAGGATTCACTGGAGTGGGGAGCAGAACAGCAGATCTATTGGAATACACTGCCGAGGGGAGCAGAGGGCAAGACAGGAGAGGTCTGCTGTGCCATGTGGGTTAGCTGTAGCTGTTCAGGGATTGAACTCAAGCCTCAATACTTGGCCATAGATTGATCGCACTGAGACTTTAACCCCTCTGATACCAGGGAGCTCCAATATTCTTTGCTTGGAAGGATTTCACCAAACCAGTATAAGTGCTCTTTGTCACAAATCAGAACCTTAATCACTCACAGCTATGAAATCCCTCTTGCAATGTTAGCCATATAGTTACAATGACAATTTTGAAGGTAAATTTTCTGCCTCCTATAATGACTTTGTTAAATAGTGGAACTCTATCCTAAAGATACATGTGTTTCTCAGGTAAGCTGAAGGTTTCCCAGAAGGGTTTAGAATTACAAACCAGGAGCATAACTGTGATGTTTTTCACATATATTTCATATTTCTGCTCCCCCTGAAACCTGTTTCATTTTTATTTTAAAACAAATTGTCTGTTCCTTTTTTCTGGAGTGTATAGTAGAAATAGGATATTTCAATATCTTCTGATTTTATAATACAAATATAGTCACCACAAAAACTAATCTTGATTGTCTCTCAGATCATATTTCCCAAAAATCTAATTTCCTAGTCCTGACCTAAAAAGTCACATAAAGTGCTTTAGAATAATGTAGTCAGAATGTGACTGTCAAAACCCAATTACAAGTTTCAAGGATAGCTATAAGAAAATGCTGTTTTTTTTTTACCCAAGTAAGTGTTATCCATTTCATGACCTTTTGATTAAAATTATTATTGTGTCCTTACTAGAAGGATGACATTGGAACCAGACCCTCAGATACCAGGCACTTAACATAGTCCACCTGTGTGACAGAGTATTGCATATACAGTTCATTGATAAATAAAAAGTAATCATATTTCAAAACATAAAAGGAGACCAGATCAATGTCATTTAACAGATGGCAGAGAGATTTATGGACATGGAATATTCAGGCACACATGGGACTTCATATTTGCACATGTAGTTAATGATTGTCCAAGCATCACTGCTTACCAGTCTTCTATCACCAAGTAGCATGTGAACATTGTTTTTATGTTTTACCTCTTTCAAGGAGCTGTAAACTGTCCAAAAAGCCCACTCCAAACTCACTGTAAGTTAGAAATGTAGTTTTATTAGTAGGATCAAGGTTAGGGAATCCCAATATCTGGCTGGGCTTAGTGGAAATATACCATTATAGAAGTTTATTTTGTGGGAAACCAAAGATTGAACCAAAAGAAAGAAAAATGATTATTTACCCAATAATGTATATGCATACATTAAATTTATTATTTTAATATTGATTAGCATTCAGGATTTCTAACCTGGTGGCTTTCAACTTGGGGTGATTTTTTCACCCCATGATATTTGTCAATGGTTACAAACACTGTTTCAGCGAACCTGGCATTTAGTGGGTAGAGATCAAGGGTGGAGCTGAAAAATTCTAAAGTGCACAGATACTTCCCATTCACTCCAAATATGGAGGATTTCCTCATTTCAATGTTCACAGTGTCAATGTTATTCTAAGCTTTTTGTTAGTCATTGGGGGAAATGGAAACAATGGTAACAAATTTGCTGCTCTCCTCATGCAACATTATCCTTAAATATTTTGTGTTCACACATTACAGATTCTCTGTAGTCTTTACTTTATCTTCTCTAACTCTATACCCAAAGCCAATTGGTTTAATACCACAGGAATATTAGACAGATTAGAAGTTAGATCAAAGAAAGTATGATGTTAATTAGAAAGGAGTGGAAGGTGTCGAACTGATAGTAAGAATATAACAAAAAATAAATTCTACCAATGGGACAACTTATTCACAGACCAAGCAGCTGGCGACTCTTCACCAAGAGATACATGTGAAAAAGATCATAGAACTCATTGTAATGTTAGCCTAAATTTACAATTCTTTGTATAGGGGAGGCAGGCATGGAGGAACATAAATTATTCAAAGCAATCTGTAACTAAAATGATTGATTTAAAGTTAGACCTTAAAATTGAATCAACTATCTGAAGTGTATCTTTTCATCATTTATTATATATGTTTGTATATAATTATTATATAACCCCAAATTATCCCAAATGAAAACTATCATTATTTAAAGTTTCCTTATATGTAATAAAGCAGACCAAATAGGGATGTAGAAATGTGGTCCTTATGTTTCAGGGCAGGGAGGGGTCACCCAAATCTCCCTGATCTAAGTAGGTTCTGCCAGTCACATCAAAACAAAACATATAAGACCTTTAATGGAAAGGAAATTTAATGCAATTAGTAAACCATACAGATCAAGCACCCAAAGTTACCCATCCCCTCTTAGTAAAAGTCCATCCAAACAGTATTGGTGCAGAGCAAGTCCCAAAAATCTTCCACAAGTCTAAAGCACCTTCCAGCAGGGACCCATAGAAAAGGGTCAGAAACAGCCAGACAGTCTGGGAGGAAAAGAGCAAAATCAAAATTGAGACAAACCTGCCATGGTTAACTTCCCCATGGGTCTCTCCCCACATCTCAACCAGTCCAGGACCAAAAGACAAGCACTGTGTGTGTCTTCACATCTCTCCTCTCGTGCCTCCTCTGAGCCTCTTTCTTACTCTCCATCCTGCTTTTTTCCCCTCGCCTGTCTCCTCTCCAGCTGCTTCTCCTCCCTGTTCAGCTCCTCCCTCCTTTTGGTGGGGCAGAGAACCTGGAAACCCCCATTTTTCTGGGTCTCACTCTGCTATACCATATTCGTATGTCTAACATGGATATGCCTCACCCTTGAGTATGTGTGTTTGTGTATCCATGTACAGATGTGGTTGTATGTATCTGAGACGTGCAGCCTGGGTAGGTGCATAAGTCCTCTGTGAGGGAAAAAAAAAAACAAAACACTTGTCCTTAATGCCTTCATAATTCAAATCCGATGTCAGCACTGGATGTGTGGTCTTATGAGTGTGGTTTTATGAGATTTTATAAGGTGATATCCAGTTCCTGTTGATGGCTCTTCATCAGCAGGATTATCTGTTGATTTCTCGATTATCTGTCTAGTTCCCCTTTTCCTTAAGCAATCCTTCACACTTAGCAACTGGATGGTTTAGAATATTCAGCATACAAAGGTTAATTGTTTCTGATTGTGTTCCATTTGCATTGCAGGTGAGAGTAACAACTTAAATCTTTTAAGGAATGTGAAAACAAATCTGGTCCTGGAAATGTCATACTGGGAGACTGTTACTAGATGATTATACTCTGGTTTAAATTTTCCAGGTGTTTGATTGTGAGGCGTAGACTCCAATCTTTCTGGAAAAGAAGTTGAAAAATACAGTTTTAATTATCCAATATTTTCAAATTAAGTTTCATTATTTTTATCTCAGACTGTGATTTGAATTTGAGAATACTTTCTAGCTGCCTTGCTTTGTATTTTGTCATGTGTGGTTTAAAGATTTATTTATTTATGCACACAAGAAATGGGCACAAGCCATAGATGCGAGGGCTGAGGTAAGAGAAATCACCGGAGCCAGAGTGGGGAGCAAAACAGGCAGACTGACTGAAATACGCTGCTGAGGGGAGCAGCTGGTAGGTCAGGAGAGGTCTGCTGTGTCATGTGGGTCACCTCCCTGGCTGGGGATTGAACCTGTGCTTCAGTGGCTGCTGATAGCTCTGTAGTGTTGCACTTTAACTCATTGTGCTACCAGGAAGAGCACTTGCTTTATAATTTGAACCCAGTAACCTGGGTATATTATTGATCTGGGAGGAAGGGGATTTCAAAAATGATTCTGATCATGGATCTATCAGCCTGGTTGCAAATCCATAGCAAACTGGCCACCTTAGAGTAAGCATGCAAACTCATCAGCAATACTAAGCATTTCATTTTGTACAACTGAGTTGTGAACATGTTTTCCTCCTCTTAATTACCTTGTATCTCACAATGTAATTATTTGAAGATAATTGTTTTCTTGTGATTTTGAATAAAAAGCTCATTATAGAAAATTAAAACCACCCAGAAAACTACAAAGAAGGAAGTAAATTTTCATATATATTACCCTTCCCCCAAAGTCAAATTATTATCATTAGGCGAACATCATCTCTCAAAACAACTGTATTTGGAGATGGAAATTTTTGTCAGCTGCATCTACAAACAAAAGTTTCTCATCACCGTTTTGTTGATAATTAAGCAGTTTAAGTGATTTATCTGGTTACTTTTATACGTGACTGGAAAGAAGCTGTGATGGTTAATTTTATTTGTCAGATTGCCTGGGCATTGTATTTCCAGACATTTTTGTCAAGCATTATTCTTGTTTTTTTTTTTTTTTTTTTTTTTAAAGATTTATTTATTTGTACATACAGAACTGGGGTACAGGCCAGAGGCTCAGGGGCGGTGAGAGGCTTCACCTGAGACAGAGTGGGGAACAGAACAGGCAGATCAACGAAGTACACTGCTGAGGGGAGCAGCGGGCGGGTCAGGGGAGGTCTGCCACGCCATGTGGTCACCTCCGGGGCAGGCGGGAATTGAACTCATGCGGAGGTGGCTTTAGCTTCTCAGTTGCAGTGCTTTAACCCGCTGCGCCACCAGGGAGGGCCACATTATTCTTGTTTTTAAGATTCTATTTATCTATGTATACAAGAACTGGAGCTCAGGGTAAAGGTATGGAGGCAGGGTTTGAGAGGAGTCACCAGAGATAGAGCCGGGAACAGAACAGTTAGGTTAACTGAAATACTTTGCTTAGGACAACAACAGGCAAGAGAGGAGAGGTCTGCCGTAGCATGTGGTTCACCTCCCTGGTCAGGGATCAAACTTCTGCTGCAATGTCTCCCAATAGATAGCTTCACAGTGCTGTGCTTTAATCTATTGTTCCACCAGGGAAGAACAGGCACTATTCTTGGTGTGTGTGTGAGGGTGTTTCTGAATCCATTTGAATCCATTGACTGAGGAGGATAAATTGTGCTCCCCAATATCAGAGTACATAACCCTATCAGTCCAGGACCTGAAAAGAACGGTAAGACCAGCCCCTTTCTAAAGAACAAGGAGTTCTTCTATCTGACTGCTTTGAGGTGGACAATGTTTCTTTCCCGCCTTCTTACTTGAACTGAAACATCAGATCTGACATTACAAGTCAGCTGGCTTTCAAATTAGAAGTTACACTATCAGTCTCCCTGTTACACAACCTGTAAGACTGACTCGATCTACTTCTTAGGTCTTCATGGGTCTCCAGATACTAGTGTGCTAGTGAGCACAGGTTTTGAAATTCCTCACATTCCCTTATCATGTGAGTCAGTTCTTTATAAGAAAATATATGTATTCATGCATAGTAGTTGAAAATTACACACACACCACACATGTTTATATGCCTATGTGTGGTGTGAGTATGTGTGTACACTCTCCTCTTGATCATGTTTCTATGGAGAACCATGAGTAACACAGAAGCTAAACACTGGTGTTTCCAATCTGAAAGCCCGTGCTTTTTCTATCTTTGTTTGAATGAACACATGACTATTTTTTATGACAATTCTTGGGAAGTCATAAAAATCCCCTGCTTACTGTACACCAAATAGTATGTTTTGGCAGGCGTCATATCAGGTATTTTAAAACACTTATTCTGTTTTAGAAAGCACCGCTTTCTCAAGTCTTCAAACACCAAAATGTAAGCGAGAAATGAGAGCATTTGTGCTGGTTAAAGCAGGGGAATGTGTGCTGGGTGATGATTACTATTCAACCCTCCGCTGTATTCTAGAGCATATCTTGAAGAAGAGTAAATATTTCACTTGGACTCCATCATTTCCCTGTGGTGTGAAAGACAGGAATTACCTGCATTTATTACCTAATATAGAAAGAGTATATGGGCTTAAACCAACATCAGGATACCATATTTCCAGCAAGACCTAAACAAAAGTACCCTAAATCTAGAATAATAGATTTCTTATCTCATCACTTTCTCAGTGATCTTGAATATTCTAGATCATCTTGTTACCTGGTTAACATAATTTCAGGTTTTCAGGTCTAGTTAACCTGGCAGGAATTGATCCCAAGCTGCAGTGGCTCACTGAGCCCCAGCCACCAGATCCCACCGGTTGGTGTCTAGCAAAGCAGCAGCAGGAACTTGGCTGACTCTCAGGCAAGCAAAACAAAACAAACAACAGCAATTTAGAGAAATAGATGTAAGAAAAATTTTATTAAGGAGAAAAGGAACATAAACAAAGGGGAACTCCCTAGCCAGTGGAAACAGGCCAACAAGGAGCAAGGAAGAGACCTTCCTCCCCTAATTATTCTAAAGCTCCATCACTCTCTATTTTTTTTTAAAGATTTATTTATTTATTTATGCATACAGAATTTGGGGTACAGGCCAGAGGTGCCGGGGCGGTGCGTGGATTCACCATGACAGAATGGGGAACAGAACAGGCAGGTGTACTGAAACACACTGCTGAGGGGAGCAGCAGGTGAGACAGAAGTCTGCTGTGCCTGGGTCAGCTCCCTGGCTGGAAAACAAACTCATGCTGCAGTGGCTGTGACTAGCTTCCTATAGGGCTGTGCTTTATACTGTTGCGCCACCAGGGAGGACCCGCCCTATCAATCCCTGTAAATATCTCTGTGCCCAGAGTTATACTTGGTCTCAGTTCTTATCTTAGCCCTTTATCTTTAGTGTCCTTGTCCAGGAACATCCTGTTGTACCTAGTCCAGCAGTGTTTGAATATCCTTTGTAGTTTGTTACCCCTCTGTCCGGAGTTTTCCCCATTCATCTTTTTCCTACTTTATTCTGACCCTAGAAGTTACCTACTTGCTCTGTGACTCAGTATTGAGGTCTAGTTCTCAGTGACCTAAAGAAGTTGGTCCTCCCTAATTAACATGCAAATGAAGTTACTTTGGACCATTTCCAGAATGTTTAACATCTCTGAGACCCTAAAAAAAAGCATACCAATTCAGTTGACTAAGTGTCTTAAATATAAGTGATAAAATATAGTTCCTGTTTCATATTGTAGGCAAAGCAATCAGTGAAGATGTACATATACCTCATGGCTAGAGAAAATTTGAACTATGATTTTGGACAAGTT
>NW_004567129.1:19861728-19863703 GCF_000260355.1 Condylura cristata | reverse complement strand
AAAGAATAATCAATTCTCTTGACAATACATACCTCTTTTTATCTGGTTGATTAGTATTCAGTACATACATCTGTGACTTTTAGCATATTGGTTGTTAAGAGCATCTTGAGTTTGTCACATGCAAATAAAATAATTTTTCTTATTCTAAATATCCCTTTATTCTTCCAGTTTCAGATATGATTTTCCATTTATTTTTATAGTAGTGTTCCCCACACATCTTTGTGTGAACTCAAAGATGGAAACAGGACTTTGTTCTTTAGTCACTGAGTTATGCCACACTATAATCTCTCTCTGGGCAGAAACTATGAATAAATATTCACCTTCTTTGGTGATTTGAGTACTTCCTTGCTAGAGTGTTTCCTGTTTTCCAATCTGATAGTTAAGTTCACTGGTAGGATGTAATTGTCATTTATTAGGAGAGTCATGTTAAGTTTTAAATATTAATACGGTGCTCTAGAGATTATATGTAGCTTTATTTAGTTCTTCACTACGGTTGATGTTTTAATGTAAGGTGTTCACAGCTTAGCTATTTATTCTGTTACAGGAAGAGAAGAATGTGCCTGTCCACAAACTGGTCATGGCCCAGTTGGGTTTGTGTGGGGAGGGAGACAATGAATGATAGTAGGACAAATGCTAACTGTGTAGAGAGGAACAGCTGTGCTGGAACACACAGCAACACCCAGCTCTTCCCTTCTCAAGACTGTTGGAGTAGGTAGTTTCTCAAATTGAGTCTTGTAGTAGCATGGGATGAGATGAATGAGTCACAGATGACTGAGGCCGTGGCCTGAGCATACTTTGGCCAAAGTATGAAGTTTAATCATTATCCTGAAGGTGACATATGAAATTACACTCTTATGTAATTGCATATGTGAAGTAGAAAGAAACATCTGTCTGATCTTAGTGGGTTCTTGGCCTTAGAACCTGCAGTTTCTCATAGTGGGATCTGAATATTGATCGGTCACTAAAGGACTCCATGTGCTTTCAGAAAAATGAACTAACAAATGAGGATAGCCAGTGAGTTTTAAGTTAACTCATCAAATATTTTAAACACTTGAATGATGTATTTAAAGTGAACTGATACACTCTATATATTAGGTTATAACTGTCATTGTTAGTGAATATTACTTCCTTACCTGTGTATTCATGTTTCTTCAAACTTGGCTCTGGAATAAAAGATACTTTATAAGTAACACATTCTCAGATGGAAATAATTCTATAAATCAAGATATCTAGGTCTTAATTCTTCTTCTACTTAACATCTGTGATTCTCTATTGTGATTTAGCTATCCTGGGTCTTGATATAATCAAGGTAACCCTCATTATAACAAGGCAGGAAACTGAAGGTTTGGATATTTTGTATTAAGTCATATAATGGGTAAGCACTAAAGTTACCTTTAAATCAGGTGTGTTAGCACAGAACTTACACTCTTAAACTCCTGTAGCTCCTGTTACAGTGAATTCTTATATCAAGAGTCATTGTCAACTACATTTCTCAGACCACAATTTTCTATTAACACTGTGATCTTAGTCAAATTACTCAACTTTGCTCAATCTCTGTTTTTTCATCTGTTTTAAGCTGATTTAAACAGGGAGTAAAGACAAGAAAATCTTGTTTGTTTCAAAAACTAAATAAATCATTACAAAGTCCTTATAAAAAGAAAAAAATCCAACCCAAGTCCTGTAAAAGCAATTAAAATTCTAGATAAAAGGCTTCCCCAGTGGCACAAGGTATTGACTCTCAGCACTATCAAGCTAGTGGCAGTCATTGAAGCATTAGTTTGATGGGGAGCTGACCCACATGGCACAGCAGACCTCTCCTCACTCACCCGCTGCTCCCCTCAACAGTGTATTTCAGTGGATCTGCCTGTTCTGCTTCCCACTCTGTCTCTGGTGAATCCTCTCACCACCCATCTCTGACTTACATCTCAGCTCTTGTATGCATAAATAAATAAAATATGTTTAAAAATACTCTAGA
>NW_004567129.1:19855941-19860492 GCF_000260355.1 Condylura cristata | reverse complement strand
TTTCCTCTTTGGAGAAGTGTCTTTTTAGCTCTACTGCCCATTTTGGGGTGAGGTGGTATCTCATTGTGGTTTTAATTTGCATCTCCCTTATTACGAGTGATGTTGAACATTTTTTCATATGCCTGTTGGCCATCTGCATTTCCTCTTTGGACAAGTGTCTTTTTAGCTCTACTGCCCATTTTTTGATGGAAACCCCAGTTTTTTTTAAAGAATAATCAATTCTCTTGACAATACATACCTCTTTTTATCTGGTTGATTAGTATTCAGTACATACATCTGTGACTTTTAGCATATTGGTTGTTAAGAGCATCTTGAGTTTGTCACATGCAAATAAAATAATTTTTCTTATTCTAAATATCCCTTTATTCTTCCAGTTTCAGATATGATTTTCCATTTATTTTTATAGTAGTGTTCCCCACACATCTTTGTGTGAACTCAAAGATGGAAACAGGACTTTGTTCTTTAGTCACTGAGTTATGCCACACTATAATCTCTCTCTGGGCAGAAACTATGAATAAATATTCACCTTCTTTGGTGATTTGAGTACTTCCTTGCTAGAGTGTTTCCTGTTTTCCAATCTGATAGTTAAGTTCACTGGTAGGATGTAATTGTCATTTATTAGGAGAGTCATGTTAAGTTTTAAATATTAATACGGTGCTCTAGAGATTATATGTAGCTTTATTTAGTTCTTCACTACGGTTGATGTTTTAATGTAAGGTGTTCACAGCTTAGCTATTTATTCTGTTACAGGAAGAGAAGAATGTGCCTGTCCACAAACTGGTCATGGCCCAGTTGGGTTTGTGTGGGGAGGGAGACAATGAATGATAGTAGGACAAATGCTAACTGTGTAGAGAGGAACAGCTGTGCTGGAACACACAGCAACACCCAGCTCTTCCCTTCTCAAGACTGTTGGAGTAGGTAGTTTCTCAAATTGAGTCTTGTAGTAGCATGGGATGAGATGAATGAGTCACAGAGGACTGAGGCCGTGGCCTGAGCATACTTTGGCCAAAGTATGAAGTTTAATCATTATCCTGAAGGTGACATATGAAATTACATAGGTTTTATAAACAGGAGGGTGACATAGTTTGATTTTCATTTGAGATTTGATTTTCATCTGAGAACTGGAGGAAGACACTTTTATAAGTAACATGGGCCTGTCACAAAGAAGAGATCAGATTGTTGAAGGAATTCCACTTTCTGTTACTTAAGGAACCAATGAACTGAGGCAGATTTTAGGATACAGAGAGTAAAACCAACATAGGGTATCTGGTGCTTCATGGAAGAGGGAGACAAAAGTTTGTGGTTTCTGGGCACTAGCAGAGCATTAGTTATTAAAGATATTTCAGCTCAACATTGAGTGTGCATGTATACACACACACGTGAGAAAGAATGTATGTGTGTGTGTGCGCCTGTGTGCCTGTGGATACTGGGAGTTGTCCTAATTTGGAAAGGTTTGCCACTTCTGCTTGATCACTGGTTGGGGCTGTCATGCAGATATCCCATGGGTACTTGGATGAGTATAGTTAAGACTTTTGCAAAGACTCTGTGCCCTTGTGTAGCTTTGGTCATCATATGTGGCCACTAAAAAGTGTGCTGATGAAACAAACCAGATGAAGGTCACTGGTGGAACAACCTTCCTCAAGGGCTAAGATGGAAGTTCAGATAATGAGAAACCTTTGTATTCATTGTCGACACAGTCTTTCAATTAGTAACAAATAATGAAGTAAAGGTCCTTGGAAATCATGGCCTTCACCTTATAGCTAGAAAGACATAATTCAAAGAGTTCTTGATTGGATCCTCCTGGCAAGGAACCTTAAATCACTTTTTCTACCAACTGTCAGGATTCACAGGGCATAAGCTCATCTACACAGTGGCATTGCAGACTATCTTCTATTTTTCTTTCCAGAAACCTGAAAAATAACTCCTGTTAAATAATAAACCTGAAGAGACAGATTTTAACATAAAGGGTATTTTGGAACTGTACTAAAAACACTAGATTGTGTGATTATGTGTAGATTAATATTTACAGGGTATGTGTGATGCATTACATGTAGTATGTCTTTCATGTATTCTGTCATGAACTTTAGTATCATAAAAGACAATCTATGAGTAAAAAGATTATTTATGATGACTCAGGAAAATGAGAGAAGGAATGGTATTGAAATAGCTCCTCCTTTATTTTATATCCATTTCAATGACAAACATGGGTCAATTTGATGCCCAGAAGAACTAAGATCCAAAACCATTTTACTTGACATTTCACTTGACATTTTGAATTAATTTGCCTTTGAAAACTTGGAACCAGTGTAAAATTGTATGTTGTAGAATTGAATGTCTTAGAGCCCTATCCCTGAGATCTATTAGGTTGAGCCATACAAATTTCCATTTTTTAAAATATATATATTTGAACCTAGTTCTGTGCTTCTGCCTAAGAAAAGCATTTCTGTTTTTGCTGAACCACAAAGGTACTTGATAATTAAATTAGTTATTCATCTCTCTGAACCATTGAATGTACATCTCTCATTCCACTAAATGCAAAAGTAGTTAAAGGTGATATAGGAGTTCGGTGAGACATGAGATGGAAACAAACTTGAAAATAGTAGTTATTTGGATTTTATTATCATCCTTAAAAATATCAGCAATGTTGTTGGGCTTATAGACTTTCCTTCCCAACTAGTTAAGTGATGTATTTGTTACAATATAGAGGAGTTGCTTTTATTTCCTTTTGGATGTAATCTGACCTTTCTTTAATATTCTTAAAGCTGTTTTCTTTCTTCCTTGGATTTATTGTGCTGATCTCTTCTAATTGGATAGAATCTTTATACATTTCATTAGCAAGGTGTACCAGGTTTTCTAGTTTGTTCATCTTCAAGAATTCTCAGTAGAAAATATGCTTGATGATTTTCCCCTTATCATTGGGTAACTAGAATTAATTTCCCTACAGTTTCTTAGAGCTTTACATATTTAAGAGTCAAACAGATGTGTTGCCAAAGCATTCATTATTAATAACGTGCTTTGGTACTTTATGACTGGGAGATACATCTTACAAACACTGTTCAGACAGAACTTTGAATGACTCTTGACTATGGAACCAGCCACCTTAGATGTCTTTGCAGCTTCAGTTCCTCTCTCCTTCTGATATGTTGTCCAGCTTGCCCTCCAAATGTTAGGGGGAAAGGATGTCCTGAATTATCTCTACAAACACAGGTTTTGTGGAGTCCACCCCCCATTCCAGACACCAAAACGACAACTCCCAACAACACCAAAGTGGGTACCACTAGGACCCAAGGACGAGTTAGGTAGCCATTTTGTTTTCTGGCTATAAAGGTGGACATGTTGGGCTGAGGCTTGTTCTCTCTCTCTTGGCCACATGGCTGGCAGCTGGTTGCTTGACTCTTGGTCAGCTTTCAATGTACTGTTGGGGTTCCTAAAGAGTGGAACTGGTAGGATGCTCTAGTTAACTTGTATCTCTCTCTCACTCTTTCCCTGAATTGTTCCTTTCCTTTATTCCTTGTAAATAAGCCCATTATTGGCCTTTTTTGCATGTGTCTGCAGTGCAGTTGCATCTTAAGAGCACTGGTGAGGACCTACAGACAGGCAACCCAGTTCACTTTGGGTTCCCTGTAACACAACCAGAATCAGATCATGATATCTTGTATTTAATAAGAATCTTGCATGGCCCCACCATGCTCAAAGGGTTAAATGTTCAGTAGCTGACTCAGTATGCAAGATCTTAAAAGATCAGCTAGTATCAGATTATCTCCTCCTGCCCTCCCATCTCCTGAATCCAACTTTCAAAACTACCATGCTCTGAGTCCTCTGTCCCACACTCTCTTTTCTCTGTTCCTCTACCTGCAGTGATGTTTTTTGTCCTCACCAAGTAGCAAAGTATTCCTAAGAGGCAGCTCAAATGCCATAGCCCTGTGACATTTCCTTCTCTTTCTTTTTTTTTTTTAAAGATTTATTTATTTATTCGCACAGAACTGGGGTACAGGCCAGAGATGCGGAGGGTGAGAGGATTCACCAGAGTCAGAGGGGGGAGCAGAACAGGCAGATCGACGAAGCACACCGCTGAGGGGAGCAGCGGGTGGGCCAGGAGAGGTCTGCCACGCTATGTGGTCACCTCCGGGGCAGGCGGGGATCGAACTCATGTGGAAGTGGCCTAAGCTTCTCTGTGCTGTGCTTTAACCCGCTGCGCCACCAGGGAGGGCCCTCTTTCTTGAAGCAATTAATGATTGATTCTTCACTGTTTTCCTAGGAATGGTCTCATGTTTTCTGTTGTGATTATTCTTTTACTTATCTGCCTCCCTTTTTCAAGGGAAAAACTGCTACAAAGTAAGCAGTTTACATACTGATCTTAATTTTTAGAACCTAGACACTGAGTTAAGACTTTTATTTTGAAGATTGATTTATTTATACACACAAAAACTGGGGTATAGGCTAGAGGTATAGGAGGTGAGAGGGTTCACCCAACAGAGTGGGGAGCAGAGCAGGCAGACTGACTGAAATACACTGCTGAGGGGAACAGTGGGAGAGACAGGAGAGGTCTGC
>NW_004567129.1:19806841-19855710 GCF_000260355.1 Condylura cristata | reverse complement strand
TCTCTCTCTCTCTTTCTCTTTGAATACTGTCTGTCTTTTGGGTTACCAAAAACAGTATTAAAAAAAAAAAGAAAAGAAACTAATTGTCCATTTATATTTGCTGGTTATTTACTGAATATTTAACATGTCTGAAAGTCCTAAAGAAGTAAATTAGAGTTGTTTTTTTTTTTAAGATTTATTTAATTATACATTCAGAACTGGGGTACAGAGTGGGGAGCAGAACATATAGTACACTGCTGAGGGGAGCAACAGGTGAGTCAGGAGAGGTCTGCTGTGCCATGTGGGTCGCCTCTAGGGCTGGAGATCAGACTCACACTGAAGCAGCTGAGGCTAGCTTGCAGTGCTGAGCCCTAACCCATTGCGCCACCAGGGAAGGCCCAGCAAAGATTTTTTAAGAGGAAAGGGAGTTTCGAATATATGATGATAACTTATAACCTGTGAGGGTATGGTAGGGTCCACTTGCCCATATCTGACCAGGAATAGAGACATCATTGATATCATATGTTTTAGTGTCTGGTAAGAGTATCTAGAATTTAAACCAGCTTGAATGAAATGTTGTAGATGTTTTGAATTATTTAATTAATAATGGTGCCCATTTACTCATATCATAGAAGACTGTTGTCTAACTCTACTCTCTCTAAGGAAGTACGTATCTGCACTTATTGGTTCATTTCATAGGATTTGTTTTTAAGAGGAATAATGCTCAGCTACAATCGATTCATGAGAGATCAGAGTGATGAGGGTTGATTTGCATCATCAGTGCAATCATTGTAAATCAATTATGGGGACAACCTCAGTTCCACAGAAACACTGTATAGTTTCATTTCCAAAATGAAGGCATCTTTTTTTTGCAAAATCTTTGAGATTACAGAAGGTAATACAGAAGCGATCAGCTTTCCAGATAGATAGACTGTTTATCTCTTCAAATCTTAACTATCAACAGCATTGGTGTTGTCACTTGTTAAGCAAATGGCCTAAAGGCAAAGCTAACAGATCCCCTGCATGTTTCTCTGAAACAGCTCTTGGAGTTTTAGTTTCAGTGTTGGCCACTACACTCCTTAAATAGCTCTGTCTGTGCCTTGTGGCTCCCATTGCTGTTCTCCTCTTTGGTCCTGAAAGCTGAGGCTGTGTGAAACACTTGGCTGGGTTTGAGGTTAAAACCAGCATGGAGAAGTCAGCCTCAGTGGAGCTCAGCACCAGAACCTGCGATGTCTAGCTTTTCTGTTTTCTCACTGTATGCCCCCCTTTAGCGTCCCCTTAGGAGATTCTTGAATGAAGAGGTCTAACTTGTGGATGTTTTGTTTTGTTCTATGCTCACTAAGCTGAACTTACGGATAAAGTCTGAAAGGCCCACTGCCCACTTTTATAACTGAATTGGATGGGCAACTTCTTATTCAACTGGTTCATTTTCTCCCTTATTTCTCCTTTAAGAAAAATCAGTAAGTGGTTTATGATGCCTTTCAAAGTGATCGAATGAGTGAAAATCAGTTTTAGCCATATTATTACAACAACTAAATACCCTGGGGTTTTGGAGCAGACACATTTGAAATATTCTATCTTGTCCTATAACGTATATTAGGTGCACATTTCCTAATTTTTTTGATTAGGGAGATATGCTTTTCTCTTCTAGCATAATAGGGAAGGAAGTCATGTGAACATCATTTTCTGATAGGCATTTAGGATTGGAGATGTGAGTGTGTGTGTGTGCACGTGTATGCATGCATACCCACATGTATGTATGCACACATGCTTATTTCTCTATATTCATCTTTATCAAAACACATTTTGTCTCTGTCATTTGCTGACAAAAATTTGAAGATTCACAACTTTCTTAAGACCTATTGCTTTTGAGCAACTGAGGTGAGATTCCAAACGTGTTGTCTGGCTTTAAAGCCTATGGTCATTATCTTCAATCTTCCTGCAGTCTCAAACTTATTTTTTAAATGTAAATTTCTTTCTTCTCTAGCTGAGAATATGGTCCAGGACTACACTTGGCAGGTGAAGGGCTTACTTGTCTTGTCCACAGCCTCTTTTCCATTCAGTCTCTCCCCCTTCCTCGGCATGTTTTAATTCCTTAAGTTCCTGCTCCTGAACAAGATGAAATCAGACTTCAGACACCTGAGCTGATGCCTGCTTGAAGAAACATGATTGATTGCCATGCACTAATTACTCAGAAGGTTTGGGAGTGGGTGCAAGAATGGAGGCGATCACTAGAACAGTTAAAAAGAGATTTGTTTCCTTTTGCTGTTCCCCTGTCATTTGCAAATGTCTGTTGGTTTCCTTTCAGCGTGTTTGTGATTAAGAATCCTGCTGAGATGACACTTGGTGGTTTGAAGAGCCAAGTGTTGTGCCTGCATTTCCTTAGGTAATTTAGCAGTGGATTCATAGGAAGATCATCTGTGTCTTAGAAGAACAAGATCATCTGTGTCTTTCTAACCTTTAAAAAAAAATCTGTAGTGATTGCCACAGAAAGTGAAGTTTTTTAGTGAGGACATATTTGATGAAATATTATTTTGTTTTTCATTAATAACTGCTCTGACTATCATTGTTTTCATTCATTCTGCCCTTTTCTAAACATGTACAGGAAAAAATCTTTATGATATTTAATAACCAAAAAAGTAAAGAGTGCTTAGGTAAATTATCTAGCAGACACACCCATCAGGAATTGTCATTAAAAGGTTTAGATATGCCACAGAGGGAAGAGTTGAAATTAAATTGTTCTAAGAAAAATAACCTTCACAGGTTTATGAGATTCAAAGTTGTAAGAGTGACCCCTAGTGACTATGTAACAGCTTGAATCTTTACTAAAACTCAGTACAGTGTTAAATGTGAACATCTTAACAAAAAAGGCTGTACTTTATCATAAGAAAAGTTATTCATTTTTAATTATGTTGTTATACTTTGAAAATAATGTGATCTAATGGCAAAATATTAATTTCTTCCCAGTAAAATATGTATGGCTTTTTGTATTCATCCTTCATTTGAAATCAGTGAGGCTGCATTGTGAACTGGTGGGTACAAAGTATTATAAAGTTCACAAGGAGGAGGAGATGCAGTCTTACCATGGTTTTGATGGTGCTCAAACATTCATATGGAGCAATATGCAGACTATGCAGTGGGACTGTGGCCCACTGCAAGACAGTGGATGCATGTCTGAAAGCACAGGGCTATGCCAGGACCTCTAGGAGAGAATCACTGTACAGTGGTTGAGGCCATTCCTGGGTGATGAGTTGGAGTCAGAGTTCAGCCGATGGAAACAGGAGGGAGCAGCTCTATTGAGACACAGAACACAAGAGTCACGTGAGTAAAACAGCAAGTATTTCAGCGAGACCAGAACACACAGCTATCAAGTCATGTCAGGCAGACATGCAATGCAGGCACAAGAGAGCTTGGGGGAGGCTCAGGGAAGCCCTGTATGACATTCTTGTGCATCATTCTGAAGGCAACAGGAACACATTTGATTAAGGAAGCAATGTGAGTGGATTTGCATTATGGAAGATCTCCATGACCTTGGAGCACAGCATTATATTGATATGATGATGACTAGTTACAGAGATTTAAGAGGGACTACCAGCATCCCACTGTGGGAAATTCTCTCTTCTTCACAGACATGTGGACCAGTGCTTTGTACTTCATTGGAATTCATATTGCTGTGCACATAGGATGTTTTTTAAAAGCATAATGAGTTAATATTAGCTTTTATTTTTATTGGGGGTAAATGCACAAACCCATCTCTCTGTATAGATATGCATCTATGTATATACAAAGGTAAATCTGTCTATAAATTACAAACCAAAAACTATATGCACACTAACCAATACATATACTCAGATTACATTTAATATAATAAAGGGGGCCTCCCTGATGGCACAGGGGTTAAATCTCAGCACTCTGAAGCTATCCAAAGCCACTGTAGCAGGAGTTTGAGCCCTAGCAGGGGAGCTAACCCATGTGGCACAGCAGATCTCTACTGTCTCACCCCCGGGTCCCCTCAGCAGGTATTTCAGTTGATCTGCCTGTTCTGCTCCCCACTCTGTCTCTAATGAATCCTCTTACCCTGCACCTCTGGATTACATCCCAGCTCTTGTATACATATATAATAAATATTTAAAATTTTAAAAAGTATGCATTTTGATTATATAGACACAAAACACATAAACATCCACTCTGATTTGGTAAGTATATGAGCCATAGCATGACATTTCATTTTAGAATAAAATGTTTTATAATATTCAATGCAAAATATTTTTAGGTGAATTGAAAGATAGCTAATACAAATATTGTGTCCCTAAGTTGTCCAGAAATCTAAACCTGGAAGTACATATAGAACTTGTGTTGATGATTGAATCTTCACTTTTCTAATCCATAAAACACTCATTTTCCTAGGGCATCAATAACAAAATTACACAGACCACAAATGGAGTGGCTTGAATGGCAGAAATTTACTGTTACTCATAGCTGAAGGTTGGAAGTACAACAGAAAATGCCGGCAAGTTTGGTTTCTCCTGAGGCCTCTTTCTATCTTGCAGATTGTGGATTCTCTCTCTTTCTCTCCCTCCTGTCTTCTCACGTTTTTTTTGTTGTTGTTGTTGTTGTTGTTGTTGTTGTTGTTTGTGTTGTTTGTTTGTTTTCCTCTGTGCAGGTGCCGCCTTGCTGTGTCTTCCTTTTCTTTAAATTATAACTGTCTTAGCTGATTAACTATATACCTTCATCTGTTTTCCAAATGCAGTCACATTGGGAACAACAACTTCAACATATGAATTTGGGGGAATATGTTTCCATGCATGAATCTGTATAAACTTCCATTGTTTGATACATCAAATAACAAGAAGACCTTCCCGCCAAATTCATATTTCATTGGAAGGTGTTAAATAGTCAGAAATATGATTTCAGTAACATGTAAAGCAACCGCATTAGAAATTCTAGTGGGGACTGTGGTGTGCTACCCAGATCCCTTTAGAAACCCAGCTCCCTTCTGAATCCTCCATCTCAAAACTGAGCCCCACTCCTGAATTTCCCAAAGCCAAATGAAACTATCTTGCCCAAAGCTATTTCCCTGGGTTGGTAGTGGCCCCAACCAAAGACTAGTCAGTATAGGGTTCTAAAGCTTTAAAGGTAATATTCAACTTGAGTGGACAGCTCTGAAGGGACATCCAAGCTCCACATCTGTCCATGGTACTGACTTCATCCTTTGTAAAACTTCACTGCACTCCATCTTCTATGCAGGCCCAATTCTACCTGCGTTCCTTCTATTCTCTGGGTAAAATAAAGTGTTTGTGTATGTGTGTGTGTGTGCATGTGTGTAAGAGAGCTGAAGAAATATAAAGAGGATATCCTGTTGCTCCTGAGAACACTTAAAGAAGATCTAATATTTCTGTGAATCCAAGTAAATTTATTTCTGAGGAATGTCAAATAAAAGTGAAATAATCTATTTTTTACTGCCATCGAACTTTAAAAGTAGAGGAAATAATTTATGTCCACATTAAGTTTTTAATTATTATGGAGTGTTCTCTGGTTGTTAGTTGGTATTACATTCCACTAAGATAAGCACCGTGAGGACAAGACTTTTATTAAACCGGTTCTCTAATACATTCATATCAAAAAGTAATACGCCTGGTATGTTGGGAATACTAAAAAAATGCGTGAAATTATGATTTATTGTATCTTCACTAGAAAGCAAATAAAAACATCAGTTGGTTGTGCAATTATTACATATCCATCAAAGCCAGAAACCAAAGCTCTTCTTTCCTGATGTTTTTATTTATCCCAGGTCTGTTTTCAAAGTTTTTTTTTTTTTTTTTGCTCCTTTGTAATGTCTATTCCTAGTACTTGTTTGGTTCCCTTTGTTTTACCATATTATTTTATTGGACAGCAAAATGAGAAGTTAAAAGAGGGGAATTGTGCCTACACTCTATTATAAGTCAATGGGTGTGGAGGAGGATGGGTCAGACGTAGGTGAAACCTTTTCTAAAAAGACGAACATTTGGATGTATCCTGGCATTTGGGGCTCTCTCCACATTGGTTGGGAAACATACATAGTATTTACTGTGGTATCCCCTACTGTGTCTAAAAACTGGTTCATTTTGTGTCACAGTTAACTTCTAATGACTTTAGAGTTTTATTCCCTCTTTCTGTCTTGAATTTCAAATAATACCTCAGAATAGAAGGGTACAGGATGTAAACTTTTTAAATATTGCAACCATTTCCCAGGTATTAACCTGTTTTCAGATCAAATAAACCTTTCCTATCTCTCTTCTGACAACTTTATAGATCAAGGACACTGGGCAATTTTATAACTGCCACTTTTGTCTGCCTGACCCATGCCTTAAAATCTAATAGGTTCATCCATGCATCAAATTGGCAGGAAGGAGAACAACACAAGCTTTACACAGGACATGCCAAGTCCTCTTAGTGTCTCCATGTGCCTCTCAGTGACTCATGTCCTTATTCAATTCTGATCCAATTGGAGATAGGAAGTATTTTTCTCACTGTCAGAGCTGGGCTTGCCACTGAGTGTTGATGGTGGAAGTCATCTCCTGTGTCTTAATCCTTAATTTCAGTCAGAAAGAATTAGAACTTCCATTATGATTTTCTCTGTATATTGGTATCTATAACAAATAACATATATGTTCTTATAACATATAAGAACAACTACCGTGTCTGTCTGCATAACATGTTCCCAGAAACAGTTATTGAGATGGAATTCTGTGTGCAGGACTTCAGTTTGGTTGTCTACTGTGATGAGGCAGTTTTTATACTCTCACATGGAAAGTTAGTTGATGCAGGCTGCCCCTGGTGGGAGGATGTGAGCTTGACAATAGGACAACTATATTCATCAGAGGCAGATCACCCAAGAAGCTTGACAGTTGAGGGCTGTGTAGTGCCAGTAGATGAAGAATATGTCTTTATGTCTTAAAGGGGATCTGGACAGTATTCCACATGGTGCACTATTTTTGTAAAGTCCCAGATCTTGTCCATACGGGGAAATGTCTTAATATCTTATTAGTTGGAAATACATCATTTAAAAAATGTAAAGTTACATGACTTTCCTGGGAGAAAAAGAACAGTGTTGTCAAATTATGATCCCAGAAGTTCTAACACTATGAGGAAAATGCTAAATTCTTATTTAAAGTATTTCCCCTCAGATTTATTGATTAAGGATTTCTCAGTATCAATTCAAGGAAACCAAATGAATTAGAACCCTCTAAAACCAAATAAAAAAGTTCCTGTTAAATTCTGTGGGTGTGTGTGCATGTATGCATGTATCTTGAGTAAATAGTAATTCATTTTGATAATCTGAATCATATAATGAATTAAAGATCTTGTGGCATTTTAAAGTTTTTCAGTGGATAGTTTTGATATATTAAGTATTCCAGGTAATTTTTTATTGAAATAGACTTGGAATGAGTTTAAAAATATCTTTGAAAATAGAATAATCCTGTCGGTGTATAGGCATTTAGTAATTTCAAGCATCCATAAGAAACATCAGCTATCCAAAGTCACTTGAAGCTCTTTAGAAAAATGACATCTTAACTGAATAGTTGACATGAGTAAGTCACTAGCTAGTGACATCCACCAGTGATAACCAGGATATACCTAGCTCCCTGTCTAGGGAGGTATACATAGCCATAGCGGCTGGCGATGGATTGATAGGAATGAGACTTGAACCTCTGAACCACAAGGGAGGCCCCATTATAAGGAACTTAAACATAACATTCCATCCCATTCTTACTTACTCTAGAAGACATAACTATACAAAGGGGAAAGTTAAAATTGTGAAGAAATTATTGTTTAATCCTATAGTATAATTTAAATTAATAGCTTCAGGTGTTAATTTATTTCTTTATTTACAATATAATTAAAATATGAAGGGTCACATTTTGTATGTATTTATATTATTTTATGTAGAATAATGTGTTCAATTAGTATTTTTAAATGAATTGTTAGTATTGAATGTAAACTTCTTGACATCTTGGATATGTCAAGAGCCTTTCTACTTAAGCATACTAGCCAGTGTCTGAAAGTAGAAAATCTTGTAGTCATACATACATCTTTTGTTAATGGGGCTTATTAAAGACATTTTAAGTTGAGTGGTTAACTTCTATTAATATAAAATGATGTGAAAATGCTCTCAAAATGTTGTGAAAAATAATTCATGGAAAAAGTAATCACTGGCCACTGAATTTGATGAGCAATGCTTTTGGAAAACAAAGTAGATTATGGTGTTTCATTGATAATAAAATATTTCCCTGAGCATTTAGTTGCTAAGTTTATTATGTTTCTAGAACTTGAAGCTTTTAAAACTTACCAAAAGTATCTTATTAAACATTAAAAAGCACTAAGAAAATAGAGTTGAAATCATCAAAATTATCAAAACAAGCCAGTCTAAATTTTGTCTTCAGAGGCTTAATACTATGAACTGTCAACAGCATTTGGGAAATTTTTTTTTTTTTATTTTTACCACTCTTCACTCACAGCAATCATGTGATCCTCCAGTTTCAGCCATCTGATTAACTAGTGCTTCTGAAGTTGACTGAGGTATGAAGAGTGTCAACGTGAGGATTTCTCATGAATGTTTTGCTAGCTACAAATCCCAACAAAAAACTTCCTTCCAAATATGTTGAATAGGAAGTACAGGTCATTGATTTGTGCAAAATGGGCTGGGAATTTAAGGAGCTTTATAGGACCCTGACATAGAAAATATATTTGTCAAGCCTTTTCTTTTTTAGTGAGGACATAAGTTTGTCCTATAACAGAATCTGGGATTAGGTTTACAGAGAGGGGTAATTAACCAGTTTAGATCTGACTGACTCTGACATTTTTTCTTTGTAATATTTATAATTGATAAAATTACATTTATCCCACTTCTTTTTATGTAAGGTAAATGCAGCAGTATTTAGTGAGCACCACTTTCTAGAGCCTATATGAGGTACTAAAAATACAAGAATGTGTAGCTAGATCTGATCATAAATTTGTGTTGAAAATTAAATGTGATTTTTTTAAATGCTGAGTTCATTGAAAAGATTATAGTAATGCTCAACAGCTTTTTTCATTGCCTTCTTCTCTTTTTTCTCTTAGATATTCATCCTTTTGTTACTCAAGCACTCTTTAAGGAATTAAAAATAAGAGAAATAGCTATAAAGAAAAAAACATTATAAGAAAGAATTTTGATAGATAAAACAGGTTCTATGGATTTATGAAACAACGCTTAAAGTACTTTGCTTCATTAGACATCTAAAACTAAGAATATGCTTGAACTGAGTAGAGAATAGGGGAACATCGACATCAAATCTGCTTCTAAAGAAACGTACAGGATCCCACTCAGTGCAAACTTGACAGTGAGTCAATGGCCAATGGTTGGTAGATTACTCTTCAGGATATTTTTGCACCCCTCCTTTTTGATGAAAGCCACCAAAATCTTGAGAATGATAATATCCTAGCAGAGCCCTAAGCCATGCAGAACTGTCAGATTTCCCTGCCAGAGAGGAACAAAGAGGAGAAATGCTTTGGGGGAAAATCTCTCCCCCAATATATTCCTTGTACCTAAATGGCCCTGCTCCTGATTCAACAAGGAGTCATTCCCTCATTTTACAGAAGCAGTGGCACCATTAACACTGTTGTGAACACTCTTGGAAACCCTAGGAATTAAATTGTCTCATCTCAGCCCTTCCTGTCCCTGACCAACCATGGTGACTTGGGGATGAATTTGTTTCCTAGTCACAGATTAGTTCAGCTAGGATAAATCTGATTTTCACTTAAGTCTGTGCAGATTTCCTCCTGTGAGCTGCTGCTGGTCTGCTGGGTCCCTGCCAAAGATGCTTCCTCACCTGGAATCTTGTTTAGAGTTTCAGGCAGAAAGTTGGCAGCTCAGATGTTTGTAGTCATAGTAACTCCAGGGGAAGATTAGGGATGCACACACATGAGGATGTCTGGCTCTGTGAATGTGAGGCTGCCTTTCTTGATTCATTCTTCTTACCATTCATTCTCTGATTCATCCCCAAAACATTCATTGAGGATTACTTATGTGTCCGACACTTTATTTGATGCTGGAAATGCAAAGTTGAAAATTATTTAGAAGGTGCCTTTGTAGCAATCATTCATCTTCGATTACTGAGGAGCATTTATTGAGCCATTTATACATTGTCATCTCACTAGGCAGGTCCTTGAAATGTAGAGAGAAGATAAATAGGGATGGTAATCACCACATATTATATAGTGTCTAGAAATTTCATAAAAAGAGAATTCACTATGTATCGGCCAAGCGGATAGTGCAATAGAATTTCTAATCTGCTTATATAGACAGACCTAAGTGGACACAATTCAATACAGTGAAAGAAATGTCATATAAGTCTGTAATAGTTGTTTTCAACTGGGGACTATTTTGCATTACTAGGCAAAGATTCAACATTATTTGGAGATACTTTAGTTCTCTCTGCTAAATGATGTCACTTGCATCTAGTGGGTAGAGCAGGGACACTACATCCCACTATGTATAGGGCAGCCCCTTACAACAAAGAGTTATCCAGTTCCACATGTCAATAGTAACCTTTTGATAAGTTCTCTGTGCATGGTAAGAATCTCTGTGTGTAATAGACATGAGCAAACAGCTGTAAGTAGAAAAAAGTTTTGATTGGCTTGGAACAAGACGTCTCTGCAAAGGAGAGGACATTTCAGTTTGGTGACTGGATTTCTTTACAAGTTCCTGTGAGCATTCATGACCTGGAAAAATTTTATTTTTTTAAAGATTTACTTATTTATTCATACAAGAACTGGGGTATAGGTCAGAGGTGCAGGGGGTGAGAGGATTCACTAGAGACAGAATAGAGAGCAGAACAGGTGCGGCTACTGAAATATACTGCTGAGGGGAAGAGTGGGTGAGACGGGAGAGGTTTGCTGAGCCATGTGGGTCAGATCCCTGGCCAGGGATTACTCATGCTGCAGTGGCTGTGGATTGCTTCCTAGTACTGTGATTTAACCTGTTGAATCACCAGGAAGGGCCCAGAAAATCCTGTTTTGGTTGTTTATTTTCATCAAAAATTACTGGGTAATGTTTTTCTATTAGATTTTATTAGACAGTTCCAACAACTATGTGAAGCATATCGAATATATACTGTTTTCCTGAGGTAAAACAGAAAATTTGTTTTATTTATGTATTTCTCTTTCCCCCTCAGTCACTACCATTAGTAAGTAACATTACTTCTCAAGTCTAATTAATGTCTAAAAAAATCCATGCTACTGCAGTAGCAGAGAGAATACAACTATAAGAAATTCTTTAGAACATAAGTGATAATATTTTGTTGCACAGAAAGTTGCAAGTCAGATAATTGCCACATGTGTGTTTTGATACTGCACTGGAGTCCATATACCAAGAGTACCATGGTTAAATAATATGGCAAATCCCATCATTTTGAATCAAGAGGACAATGTATGATTCCAGTTTAAATCCTGCAGGAGGGCACTGATCTATAGAACCCCCTAAAATTTGGCCAAGAAATACAAGGGATTTAGCTATCTCTGGTGGTTCAACAAGTTAAAACACAGCATTTGGAAGCTATCCACAGCCATTGTAGCATGAGTTTGATCTCCAGCCAGGTGACCCACAGGGTGCAGCTGACTCTCCTGACCCAACCACTGCTCCACTCAGCAGGGTTTTTCAGTCAATCTGCCTTTTCTGCTCCCCACTCTGTCTCTGGTGAATCCTCTCAAACCCCACCCCACCCCCTGATTGCACCTCTGGTCTATCCCCCAGTTCTTGTATGCATAAATAAATAAAAAAAATCTTAAAAAAAAAGAAGTGCAAGGAATTGTGCAAATATAACATGTGCTGAGAAATTGCATACAGAGGTAATATGGTTGAACTTCTGTAGACATTTCTCAAATGAGCTTATTCCTGTAGTCAGTGCCACATTAATCTGGTATTTAATGCTCCAGGTACCTTTTACCAACTAGAGGTTTGTCTGATGTTCAGAATCACTTGACCATTTGACCCTTGCAGCTTTAATCTTTCCAAACCACCAACTGTGGATTCTACCTTGTCAACATTACTTGAATATGTTCTTTAATCTCTGCTGTTGTTCAGGGTACAGCTGGGCTTGGCCATTGACTATCATTTTTTAATTACTGTATGCCTGTGATGATGACTTACCTGATACATCAATCTCTGTTCACAAACTTAGATGCATTATTTAAAAAGAAACTTTGTTTGCCAAGAAGGCATGGGAAAATAACTAAGGACAGGAAGAGAAGATAACCTTAATCTATTTACAATTTAAAAATTATTTAATTTTACCTGGAAGTCATTGTCTGGAGGTCAGCTCTGATTTCCAAGAGGGGATCTAGAGTAATGTTATTAGCCATCTCTAGACCAAAATTTCTACTCTGTATAAGGACTACAATTGCCCTGAAAAAGAAAACTGATTGTGTAGATGGTGATATTATGAACCTATTCTGCGCTCTGTAACTTATCCCACACTTTTCTGGGGTACGGATACCTTACTTTGCGATTTTCTGGTTCAGAACATGTCATTTTTACCTTCAACCCTGGCAAGAAATTAAAAGTGGTCTCTCTGTTCATGCTCATCCCAAATGTCTATCACATGAGGAATCCATGTGATTTTTCTTTTCCACAGACGCAGAGATTTTCTGTCTAGCTATGTATGTTTTTTTTTTTTTACCATTATACCTTAAATACCTAACTTAGAGGCCTGAGTGCATGATGTGTATTGCTAGTAAAATATGTAACTCAGAACAAGATAGTATTTAAAATGTCTCTAAGGTATGATTTGAGTTCCTGAAAATCAAGCAAGGCAGAAAGATCAGAAGTCATGAATGTAGTTGTTTATTGTTTGTTTTTCTCTAGCCAATAGTAATAACATTTATAATATATGATAGTAACATAAAAAAACTGCCAGGCACTACTCTAAATAGACGTATTTAGAGTATACGTGAAATAAGTAAAGAAACTGGTGGAGTGAGGTTAAATATCTTGCCCAAATCTCATGCCTTGTTAGTGGCAGAGTCAGAATATTGCTGTATTTGATCATGTGCAGACTTCTGAGTCAGTGTCTTTAGTCATCTTTTGAGTAACTCAGAGTTTAATCCATCCCATTAAAGTTGTTGCCTTATCACACACACATTGATTAGATTTTCACCCTTCTAGAACGTCATATGGATTGAGAAATATGGATAGATGACATCACCTCTGTGCAAAATACACACAAATACAAAAACCCAGAGTTTTATCAACTTATCGAGCAGTGGCATTACTAATTTTTTTTTTAAATATAGAAACAGAGGATAAGAAGGAAAGAACAGCTTGGCTAAATTATATATGAGCAGAACCTTTATTTTCTGAGGTGGAGTTGTTTTCACACACTGGACATTAATTCAATGAAATACTGGGTTGTGAAATATGTTTTGTGTGAATTCTATATAATGGTCTTTATGGTTTGTGCTAGACATGCAAAAGAAAAGATTACATATTTTGAGGCTCATCTTGAAAAGAGTTTATAATATCAACAGCTCCCCTTTCCCATTTTAAGAGCAGAAGGAAATCTAGATTCCCCTTGCAAGACACAGCTTGTCACAAATGCTAGACTAAACATTCAGAAATAAAGGTGAGCTCCTGGGAGGGCTCTGAGCTTCCAAAGGGCAATGTGTACACCCTTTCTTACGCATTATTTTCTGTCATACAATAAAAGATGCTATTATCTAAAAAGAAGAGCTTATTTATTTGGATTGTCTGGTGGAAGCTTGTTTGATGTTTCTTTGACTCTTGATCTTTGTTAGAATGAAAGAAAAGAGAGACAGACAAAAAAAAAAAAAGCCTTATTAAATTGGTTAAATCTGACTCCAATTCTGGAACAGAGAATGCCTTACCCCAGCTGGAAATACAAGCCCACCTTGGTTCAGCTTTCTTTGACTCCTGTAGTTCTTTGCTGTAGACTTATTTTCCCCATCGGCTCAGATCCTTGTCCTGAGACAATGCAAGTGAAGGAAGAAAGGTATTAAGTGCTTTCAACAAAATCCCACCCCCTTTGGGTATCAATAAAGACTTAAGGTTAAGTTGCTTTCTCATTTATAAGATTTGGGGACCTGACTTTTCTTTCCAAACTCTGAATCATCCATCACCTGTAAGAGCGGAGATTGCAGAGTACTTTCAGAGATATATTTGAGATGTTTTCCTAAAAAGATGCTATAATTTGTGGAGGTGCTGTCTTTCATTGGATAGCTGTGTGGGATTTTTCCAGGGATCCAAGAACATCCAGAAATTCCCCAGAAATGAAACAGGAAAAGCCACCCAGAACCTAGGTGACCCTAATCTTTGTCTCTTCACTACTTACCCTTAAATCTTTGCCACCCACTCATTTGCATAAATTTCTTTTTCTCTGTTGCTTCATGCACAAAAGTTTTAGGTTAAATTTCCTCCAGCAGGTGACTAAAACCAAGTTCATGGCAGACTTTTAATCATAATTACAAATTTCCCAGAAGTGCTGTTTGATCGGCCTGGCTTGTTTTAGGTAGAATGCCAATGTTGTGTGGACTCTACCTTAACTAGAATCACTTGCTCTGGTTAAGAAGTTGTCTTCTCTACTTCTGCAGTTCTGTCACTCAGGTCCTCCTGCTTCCTCCTCATTATCACTGTCACCCTGATAACCTCATAAGATCACATTGTAAGTCCCACGCCCCACCCCCCCACACATACATGCACCCCTGTGTGTACAACTTCTACTTGCTTTCTCTCCCTGAGTCCTAACCATCTGATCACTTGAGGCTGTTGTATATTACCTTCTCAATAAATTGCCATGGTGATAGTGATAATAACATTATATTAATGTATAATTCATTTTGGCGAAGTTATGATTCATTCAGCCAGTGTCCTCTTAGGACAGATTCATGCCTCCTACATATCAGGTAGGTTGATAGGAATGCAAATATGATCATATGAAGCCACTATTGAATGTTTATTTTATTTTTTTAAAGATTTATTTATGTATACAGACCTGGGGTACAGACCAGAGGGACAGGGGCGGTGAGGGGATTCACCAGAGACAGAGTGGGGAGCAGAACAGGCAGGTTGATGAAGTACACTGCTGAGGGGAGCAGCGGGGGGAACAGGAGAGATCTGCTGCGCCGTGTGGGTCATGTCCCTGGCTGGGGATAGCACTCTTGCTGAAGCTGTAGGAGTTTCCTAGTGTTGTGCTTTAATTCATTGCACCATCAGAGAGGGCCCGGAATGATGTTTACTAGCTGCTGTTTGCCCTTAGGATAATGTGCCAATTCCCTACCACTCAAAATGCCTTCAGGGTCTGGTTTCATTTACATCCTACAGACCGATCTTTTACCTCTGAATCTGGTGTGCTTTACTCTGACCATATTGATCCTCTCCAGGTTCACATACTGCTGTACTTTCACCTACCTCTGATATTAAATGCATCTCCCCGACAGGTTTCTCCAGCCCTAACTATCTCATCCCGTTTCCTCTACTGTCCTCTTCTCTCTCATTGCCCGTCACATCCCTCTAATGAAAATTTCCCTCATGATACGAGTCAGTGCCTGAAATGTTATTTCTTTATTTGTGCACTTGCCTACATTCCTTTTCCCCCACTAGAATTTAAACTCCAAAAGAGGTACAAATTTCCCAACTTGTTCAATACTGAATCTGTAGTATCTAATAATGTCCAGCATCAAGCGGGCTTTCAGTCAATATTGAAGATAAGTAAAGCTTTTCTTAGGGGGTGAGAGTAGATCTGAAAATTTCTCCTATGCTATTAATGGAAATATGAATAAAAGATACTGACTCAGCATGCAGCTAAAGGTAAATATGTGCCTGACATGGAGGCCAGCTAATCCTATCTCTGGGTACATTACCCAGCAGAATGAATTCAAAAAAACAGACATGAAAGAAATTAATATCTGCATTTTTGGACTACAGCCATTCTAAAACCAAACCAAATACTCATCAAAAGTAGGTTGGGTAATTAATTATGGTCTAATCATATAATGGGATGTGTTGAAGCAATGAGAATAAAAAAATTACTGTGACATATAACATTGAAGAAGCTGAAAAACAATGCATTGAACTGAAAAAATCCAAACAAATAGCACTTGATTCCATTCATATACAATTTGAAACTAAATCTATGGTGTTTGAATTCGTAGGCTGATTGACTTTGATAAGGAAAAATTGTTTTGAGGGAAGTGACTTTTTATTCTGATCATCTTTCAATATTTGATCTGGACAGAAATGTGGCACTTAATAATGCACTAAGCTATGCAACAGCTATTTGTACATTTTCATTATATATTTTATAATTCACCTTAAAAGTTTAATAAAATAAATTATGAAGCATAAGAAATAGAGCAGTAGAACCAATTAAAAACTAATTGCCCTCCCTGTTGGCACAGCGGGTTAAAACAGAGCATTAAGAATCTAAAGCCACTTCCGCATGAGTTTGATTCCCGCCTGCGCCAGAGGCGACCACATGGCCTGGCAGACCTCTCCTGACCCGCCCGCTGCTCCCCTCAGCAGTGTACTTGTCCATCTGCCTGTTCTGCTCCCCACTCTGTCTCTGGTGAATCCTCTCACCCTCCGCATCTCTGGCCTATACCCCAGTTCTGTATGAATAAATAAATAAATCTTAAAAAAAAAAAAAAAACTAATTATAGCTCAGACAAAAGAGTAAAGTGATACTAGGGAGAAGTATAAAGGCTCAGAAGAGTCAGAAGCTTTTCAAAATTTTTCTTAAACTTATTCTACCTCTCCTTTTTACAAGCTTCTTTAAGATATCTCTATCACTTGTTCCTGTTATCCTCATGGAGCTAGCCCTAAACTTTACTGGAATAAATGCTCAATAAATGCTGTGTTCATAAATGAATAAATTTTCTGGTGACATGGAGGCTCTTACTTGGTGTCAGAAGAAAAGACAAGGATGGAAGAAGGGTAGGAATTCTAAGCTGCAGAATTCCCAATGTCATTTCAACAGGAACAAAGGAGGGGTTCTCTGCAACAGCCTTCTTAGGTCTCATGGACACAGCACAGGATAAGAAACCATCTATTGACAATCAGCTCTGATCCTAAGTCTTTTAAATTTTTTCTGTGGAAAGTCAAGATGAAGTAAAAATAGCATTGTATTATTCTAAGTCTGACTGATGGGAACAGTTGCATAAAGGTTTCTTGTTAACTGCATCAAATATTACCTTTTGTGTGACTTTGGTTTAGTTTGCTAGTCTGATTAAATTCCATTCACCAGCAGAGGAAGCAATTGGTATTTGTATATCTGAAGCTGTTCTGAATCTGGCCCTTTTTGATCATGTGGATATTTCTGGAGAGAGAGAGAGAGAATGGATTTAACCACTGGTTTATAGATAGTCATCAAGAACATTTAGAAATGAGGTTGCAGTGTAAAATACAGCCACGTTAGTAGAACTCCCTGCATGGGAGCTGTTCCACACTCCTCTTTTTTATTTCACCCTGGATATGTAAAGGAATCCAGCAGTCAGATCTCAAAAGATATTTTTCTTTTAGTATTTGGAATATTTTTTTCTATAATATAAGATGCTTAACCATTTTCTTTAAAATGTGAGTACTTAGAAAAATCAACTATTCCTTTTTAAAGCAACCCCAAAAATGTGATTTTATATTTTTGAACAACAGGGTTTTCCAGCCTGGAACTATGACAAGGTTAGGAAATTTTTGAGTGAGGCTGATCAGCTTCACATCTCTGCACTTTCCCCTATCACAGACATGGAACATCAGCAAAGGCATTTAGGGTTTAAAAGCCTTGTTTGCCTTGATTATAGAATGATGAGAATAGTATCTACATAATTGTCTTCTCAGTACACAGATACTGAAATAATATTTTCATCTCTAACATGGTTCATGGCATTACATATATAGTGACTTCTTTTATCCTTATTCTGGCACCTTCCAAAACATATGTACCTCCCAAAGCATAGAGGGAAGGTAAGAAATAAACCAGATGTTTCTGCTATGTGAGGGTACAGCTTTTTGCCAGAGAATCCCATGGCTAAAGCAGAACTGGAGATTGACTTGGTAAATATTTGCAGGAACCACAGCAGAACAAGTAGTGAAAGTTGCATATCTGGGAGCAAATCAGCAAATGGTTAGCCTACTGAGGGTACATAATTTGCTGTAATCAAGAAGTAAATTCATTTGCATGAATTTGTGCAAATTCATGTGGGAACTGTGTTTTAAAATGTCAGGGAAAGGAGAGCGCAGAGTGGGAATGAGGATTGTTCCAATGACACTTCATAAATGGATGAGTACAGTCACCTAGATTTTTCATTTTGTACATGTTATTTCACATCCTTTTGGTATTCAGAGGTCAAACATTATATTTATGAACTCAGCTTTATGAAATGATCGATGCTCACTCTTTCCTGTCTGTGAATGTACCCAGAAATAAGTGCCTATTTATCTATAGTCTCTTTCTTTCAGAGTTCCTACCTCCAGAATATGGATAAAGCCACTATCTGGCAAATCATCCAAGAAAAGCAATTAATTCATTTAAGACACATCTAAATATGTTGAATAAACAATTTTGTGTCTTTTATGGAGCCTATTACACTTGAGCTTGAGAAGTGCTTATTAATAAATATATATATATATTTTGGTTAAATCCTACTTGAAGCACTCCAACTTAGCATTTCAAAATAAGTCTGAGTCCAAAGTGCGGACGGTTGGCAGGCAGATGATGAGGGAAGTTGAATCTCAACATTCCTTTAGAAATTTGAGGTTTATAGAAGGTTGGTTTTGGCATCTCCACAGGAAACTTGTGTTTGGCTAGCCATTTAATTCTAAACAGTTCTGACATGGTCCAGGGATTGGGTATGACACACCAAATGAGCATGATATCGTTGGATGAAACCCAACTGGGCTAGAAGTCAGGGGATACAGATGAAATGTCAAATTTCCCTGTATTAACTTTGTGACCCTGAATATGCCACATATTATAGTTAAGGTTTGAAACGTAGGGCAGTGTGTGAGTGAGTGTGTGTGTCCATGTGTGCACATATGTAAGGGTGGTGGCGGAAAGTGGAGGAGATTTTGTGAAGACTAAGAACAAAGTCATCTTCTACCACAGTGCCCTCAAAGACTCATTCAAGGGACATGTTACTGTATCATCTTACTCATATCAGCCTCACTTTGACCTTTTCTTCTTCAGGAGCAACTTTAGACCTATACGCAAACCTTATATTTTAGCGATAAAGCTTATCAGTTTAGAAGTCAGACAAAATAGGCAAAGATCTAAATTCACAATTACGTTACCTTAGATACATTATAAAGTCAAGTCTCTATCTCCATATCTGTAAAATAGGGAAGACGATAGCTCCTTCCTCGGTGCTGCATATACTCAACAGTGAGGGGGCTGGGGATGCATTAAAGCTCTTGATATAGCACCTAACACAAAGCCTCGATCAATTTTGGATGTTATTACAATTATGAATTTTTTATATGTTAATCAATGTAGTTATTTCTATCCAGCTCATGGTCTGTAACCATCTTGCCATCTCGTATATCACCCCTTCACCTGTGCTGAGTTTCTGGCTACTTGCTGATTACTAGGTCTGATACATGAAATCTGATAATCCTTGGAAGCCTCTTGAGCCCACTCCCCATTCAGGTTCTACCTGTTTCCACCTCTTCCAAGTTCTCTTGGTTGGGTTCCTCAAAAATCACTTTCAATATAATCTGAAAGAATTTTCAGGAAAACCTTAGAGAGTGAGGAGTGGGAAGAAAAGAGCCATATCAGAAGGTAGTGTCAATTCCCTGGGAGGGAAATGCTGACTCAGTCCCACTGGAGCACTCTAGAGACAGCACTGCTTCCATAGGTGTGTACAGGTAAACTAGAATCCCTGGATAAAGTGGAGTGATCTCAAACACATGGCAAGACAACTTACTGTATCATTTTTGTATGAGAACTGCCTCTAGACTCTGCAAGTTTCCTCTCTCCTTAGGAAAGGTGAATTTGACTGCCTATGGGCATACTTTCTACCAAAAAGCATACTTCCTACCTCTTACTGCAGAATCACTTGGCAGATATACTTTAGTACTTGATGTACTAAGTGAAGTAAGTAAGAAGGAAAAAGAAAATTATCAAATGGTTTCACTGATAGGAGAAATTTAAGAGAACCAAGTAAGACGGGGAAAAGGAAGTATTTGCACTTCTTTGTATTGTGTTATTACAATATAAAACACAAGAAAACAATACAAAACACACAGACAATTATAAACCAGTGAGATCCTAAGGGATTGGGGGGGCAGGGAGAGATCAGGAGGGAGGAATGTGGGGGATTATTGTGATGATGGGGGGGAGGGTATATGTTATAAAATGAACAACAAAGTTAATAGATATATAAAAAATAAATAAGATAATAAAAGAAAGTTTTAAGCATTCTCACCACACACACAAAAGAGTTAACTAGGTGAGGTGATGGAGATTTTAATTATCTTGATCTTAGTAATCATCTTACAAGGTAGATTAACACATCACATTGAATGTTTTAAATGCATGTAATTACATGTGCCAATTATCCCTCAATAAAGTTAAAAGAGGAGGAGGGTTAAGGAATCCATAGGAACACCAGTAGTCTATCATAATAACACTAATATGAACATTGCAGCTGTTTCCCTAAACAAAGCACTTTGCCCTTTTTTCATTCACCCACATCTCACTAGCTAGATCAAGATGATTCTCCTCCATTAACAAGTGGTGAAGATGAATCTCAGTCAATATACAGACATATATATAGGCCTATTGGAATAAACTTTCAAATTTATGTTGAATATGCCAGGATATTTAATTTTTTTGATGAAAGCAGATCATTTGATGGCACTTACATAAGTTCACTTGTGCTGTCATACTTTAGAAAATCAAGGGCAGGCCCTCCCTGGTGGCACAGCAGGTTAAAACACAACACTAAGAAGCTAAAGCCACTGCCACATGAGTTTGATCCCTGTCTGCCCCGGAGATGACCCACATGGCGTGGCAGACTTCTCCTGACCCGCCCACTGCTCCCCTCAGTGGTGTACTTCATTGATCTGCCTGTCCTGCTCCCCACTCTGTCTCTGGTGAATCCTCTCACTGCCCCTGAACCTCTGTCCTGTAACCCAGCTCTGTATGCAAAAGAATAAATCTTAAAAAAAAAAAAAATTAAGGGCAAAGGAAAGAAGTCTGTGATAAAATGTATTTTTATTTTAAATATTTAAATCTCAGCTGAGCCTTGACAACACAGTAGCCAGAAATTTGCAAGGATGAGTTGTATTGAAAATTTGTAAAGGAGCTAAAAGAGAAGACTTGCCTCTACTCTTGGGGAAAGGGGCATTTTTCTAACATTTTAACACATAGTTACTGTAATGATATTTATTAGAACCAGCTCTCCATAATATTGCAGTCACTGTTGATTTGCAATCAAACATATAAAAAGCTGAGTAGGAACTACCTGGATTTCTGCCATATGTTACTCTCTTTCTGGTTCCTGCTGATCAGTTGAATCTCTCACAGCACGTTATGGATCAAAAATTGAATGTGGATCTAATGGAACTAGGAGTTCCCCATTTATCATTGCTAGAATGAGAAACACCTAAATCGCTGATGCCCATTAATTCTGACATGCAAATACAATGAATTGTAGTCACCAGGGTCATATAAAACTCCTTTAACCATCAACCCATAACTTTCTCTCATGGGAAAAAAGAGCCAGACAGTGGGATCTTGCTCCTCGACTCCTGAAACCCCAGACTGCCTTTCTTTTCATTTGAGTTAAGACATTTTGGTTGCCTGGATACAGCTGAGTTTGTGAAAAAATGTCACTGAGCTGCTGTCATGATGGCCATTTTATTACCATGATTTATAAATGGATTATCTGTGAAAATGGCTCTCATTTTAATCATACCCCCTGTAGGCAAAGGCCTGTTCTCATTGGTTTGTTTCAATGACAGGTTCAACTACGTTGGTATTTGACCATGGTTGGCAGATGCTTTACTGCAAATAATATTCATCCTCCAGAAATTATTAGTTAACTTCTAATAGCATTAACCTCAGGAGGGGCACTCGACCCACCCCCTGGATCTTACTTCAAATTCCTTCTTTTGGGGCATCAGACTCCCCTTAGCTTTCCATTCCATTGTCTTCTAATTCTGTTTCAAGAAGGAAGCAATAAACAACAGCAAATTGCTTTCACAGTGTTCCACATATGGGAATCTGTCTCAGATATTTCTCAACAAATGGATTTCAAGTGGAGCAGAGGGAGATGCACAATTTTCGCTATTCTGTAGTTTGACAGGAAGAAGATGATATTTCACTAGTGCAATGGAATCTATCATATCATTACTATCATTTTATCGAGTCTCTATCACATGCCAGTAGCATTACCTGCATTGATACTAGTTCTCAAAAGAATCTTTCAGAGAAGGAGTCATCTCTTTTCCACTCAACTCGCCCACAGTTCAGCCTGTTTAAGTGACATAGTTAAGTGGAAGGAGTAAATTTTCAATTAGCTTTTCAGGATCCAAGTTTTCCTTATTTTCTTCATTCTAGTGCTGTCTAATGTTTATTACACAGCTTGCTAGATCTTTAGGATTCCCACGCCTCTATCTATCCTATCCCTCCCCAAAAAAAAGGGAGAGGAAGAAAGGAGATGGGAAATTTTCTGGGTAATAAACATGAATGTTCACTGTCCACATGAATTTTTTGGGAGATACTACTTTAATAAATGGTTTGGCTGCTTTTTCCCCAAAACTTTGTCAACCATGAAATACATGTTTGATTAATATTTGCTAGCAGAACCCTATGGATAAGGTTTTGGGGAAAGTTCTAAAAGAATAACAATATTAAGCATAGATTGTTTCAATCTTTACATTCGTGATACTTTTTCTTTTAAAAATTTTCTCATACTTACAAGAGTTTGTTGATGAGATAATCTTATCAGTAAATTCCACAATTCTAGTATTTCTTTTTCCTGCCTTTTGAGTACTTTTCCCCTCTTCTTCAGCTCCATATCTTGCTGGTTTTGCTCCTTACATCTCCTCCTCTTTTTCCTCCTCCTCATCTTTTTCTCTATCATCTTCATGATCTATAGTTGATTATCAGCTCCTTACAGATATCTCATTTTTTCTTCATCTCACACGTTATAAGGTTCTGAGAGATGGCATATTGTTTCCCAAGATCACAGAGATAGGAAGTAATGGAGTACAGGGTTAAACCCTCATTATTTTTGAATCTTGGCTATAGAATCACAGGAAAATAAGTCTAAGCATTATCTAACCCTTTCCCAACCTTCCTGTTGTAAAGTTGAGTTTAGAGGATTTAAGAGATAAGATTTTAGTATCAGAACAAAAGAGCCATATAATAAGAAGTAGAACTTAGGCTTTCTGATCAGAAGGTTGAATTTGACTCTAGAAGGAACTTGGTGACACTCTGGTAACATATCAAATAGATATTCTACCACCTCCTCCTTATTTTTGGAATTCAAATATGTGAATCAGGTCATCTAGCATGCAGTATGCTCAGAACCCAAATGTGTTTTGTAACTAAATGGAAACTCCACTTTTAATTAACTAACAGTGATTAGCATATCAGTTACTCTAACTCATTACAAACAAATTGCACCAAAAACCTGACCATATGAGCATGAAATAAGCACTATTAAATTTCTATTTAGATAGAGATTCAACTAAAGTGCTAGTTCTACTATCAAAAAGCAAAATTGTCCTTCACTAAGATTTAGCTTGGAATCGATATTAAAAACTGCCTCTAGCTTTCGCTGAGTATATTCTTCACATCTCTGTGGAATTGTCTGCTCGCCTGAATGATAATTAAATAAAACCAAAGAGAACCTTATGTTCAACTGTAAGATTTCATCAGGCATAAAAATATTTTAATGCATCTTAAAATTTCAACATTTGCAAGATTAAGATTCCCATTAGGGACAAAAATGTGACTGTAGCCCTACTCCTTTATAGACCATACAGCAGCACACAAATGTGACCCAGATTGAGAAGTGTTTATTTTCATTTATTAATGCTTCAATTTTTTAGAGGATATTGTCTGTGCTTCTTACAAACAGTAGTACCCTTTCGCATCACAAGATTATTTGTGGATTATTAATTGTCTCTGCTGCAGAAAAGCAACAATAGGGAAGGAAAATATTCAGGACACTCATATAATAATGAGTGAAGAAAGAAAGAAAGAAAGAAAGAAATTCAGGGTTGAAATCATAGGAATGGGGCATAACTGGTTTAATAAAACATATTGCAGAATACAGTAAAGGAAAGAGAACACATGAGTTTTGTAGCCAAGGGATCTGAATGTACCACCAATTTCTCCACTGACTCTTCCTCCTTTGGCAAGGCTATTAATTTATGTGAACCTTTAAATACCTTCATCTGGCATTTACAGAGAGACTTCCATTTCTTTCTTATGATTTCCTTTCAATTAAAGATGATTTCTGTAAAGATTTGTAACACACAATTTATACAATAGGAACTCAAAAAATGGATTGGCTATATATTATCTTGTGATTGACATTCATGAAAATGATAAAATGAGGTCAGGTTTGGTGTCCATTTGATTCAGAAAGGGCAGAGAAAAGCCTATAGGCTGAATAGCTAGTGTCTGTATGGTGCGTGCTCCATAGAGTTTGGATGGACATTCCACACCTAGAGAAATTCAAGCATACTTTACTCATGGGCTTTCATCTCATTGGTGTTAATTACATTAGAAACACTATGTTATATGTTAAGCTATTACAATTTCTTGTGAATATATCTATGATTGATGAAACCATGCTTTTTCCAGATAATGATCTTGGAATAAATTGAGCTGAGAATGAATGGCCCTCAACAGGTTATAGCATCTTTGAAAGAGAGCAAAAGCAGGACAGACAAAATGGGCGATGCTTAGACTGTCTAATCTTTTGCCAACATACTCATATTCCAATTTCTAGATTGCTTACATGTGAAATGACACAAATAAAAATAATGCTTGCATTTCAATATGCATATATAAGCACACACATATTAAACCACTCTTTGGAAAATACTAGTTGCAATTAGAAAATTATTAGGTGTTAAGTAGAAACAGAGTCTTTAAAATTAATAAAAGAAGAAGGAAAGGGACCCTGAAATCATTATCCCATGAGCTTCACCATTATGCATCACCATCATGAAATTTGTTTGGTTCAACATAATATGGACAGTAAGTCTATTTAGCTATGGTCTGATAGTTGCCTAAGAAGTTACTTGTCTTTCTAATTCTCAGTCCTAGGCCTCCCTGGGTGTTTTTGAGGTTAAATCTCAGTACTGTCACTGCTCTGGCTTGAGTTCAATCCCTGGCTAGGAAGCTACCCCACATCATATGGCACATCAGACCTCTCCTGTCTCACCCTCTGCTTCCCTCAGCAGTGTATTTCAGTGGACCTGCCTATTTTGCTTCCCACTCTGTCTCTGGTAAATCCTCTCACCCCCACCCCACCATCACCCTGCACCTCTTGTCTATACTGCAGTTCTTTTATGCAAAAAAATGAATTTATTGATGTTATTTTAGTATTAAAATTAACATACATATACCCAATGTTTAATTCTCATAGAGAATATTAACTAATTTTTACATCAATACTTTAAATTATTAAACTTCCAAATATAAATTAAAATGTGCATGCCTAAAGAAATCACTGTTTCTAAAGACCACCATTCTAGTGCTTTAGAATATGCCTCATTTTTTCATTTTCTCGTTCTTCCCATGTATAAATAATCATATAACTTTAATAATGAAAATTAAGAATTCTTAACATTTTATTTGATGTTCCCTTTCCTGTACCTACTCTATTTAATTTGTTGAAACTAAATTCGTAGAGGAAAGGAGATGAAACATTTCAGGAGCCTGTGATGTGCCAGACATGGTGCAAGACAAGTTACAATGATGATTTCACTTAATCTTCACAGCCATCCTGTGAGATGGGCCTAATTTTCCTGACTCATTCAATGAGTGAGCTGAGGCCCAGAGAGTCTATCATAGGGCAGTAAATGGTAGCTCAGCTGCCCTTTGGATACTAGTGTCCGTGATTAGACACTTCTGTGTTTTCACACTTGTTCTTCTGGGTGTCAAAAGACCATAACTCCTTTCTGCTTTTACCTGTCAGTCACATGGAATGTTGAGCTCAGTTTTTGTACACAGTCCCTCAATAAATGCTAGCCATTGGTGGCAAAATGGGACTGGTCATTGAAATAACTATTAAAACTTGACTTTGTGTTATTAGTGAAGTTAATGAGGAACCAGAGTGGAACAATCAATGTATTAGGTCTTCTCTGAATGAGAAACTCACATGGAAGCTTGGCAGTCATGCAGAGATTCTTTTATGGGTACGATGTAGGAGTTTTTTTTCCTATAGGAAAAGATCTCTCCCAATTCTTTCATAAATAACTCAGAGCTTTCCTGAAATGATTGTCAGTATAATCTAATAACATTACTCATGACCTAGGTTCCCCCATTGAAGGTCATTGGAAATATACCCTTCTGATTCAGAGAATCCAGGGAGCCTAAGGAACCTTAGAGTGTTTCTGGAAATTGGCTCTCACATCTTAATGATCTATGCATTCCTGCCATTGAAAACTGACTATTTTCTTCCAATGGCAGAGTATGTATTGTCAAAGTGATAAACACATTGGCTCTCCCTCACTGTGATTTATTTTGAATATTCTTTTAGAAAGTGCCACAAATGCCACAGAAGCTGATAATTTCATCAGACACACACAAAGAAAAATGCAGATCTCTGACAACATTTGAAATGTCCTAAGTTTGGCCATGTTGAAAGTCTTTTAAGTGGCAAAACTTTTTCTAAACTCATTTAAATTGTAATGTGAATGCATGAGAAATATATCTTTGCACATGTTTTTTTTTTTTTTTTCCTGAAATAAGACTGAATTCTCACGATGTTAGTATAATTACACAGAAGGCATGCATGAATGTGTGGGACTGTGATTATGCACAAACTTTGAACATTTCTCACCAACACGTGCATAGATCTTTGTGTGGCAACCCAGAGGGGTAATTATCTCTTATCGTGAAATGAAGAGATGAAGACAAGTTAATCATCAAAAGAAACAAAGAGTAAATAAAACAGATCAGCTTCCATTTGAGGGCTCCTGCATTCTTGCAGCAGATACTGTGTAAAGGTCAGAAATGTCAAAATTGAACTGAGCCTGTTGTCTCAGTGAAGACCCAGGAGTTTCTCAGTGGTTTGAGAATTTAGGTCCTACAGTTATTATTATGCCATTTCTCTTTATGCTATAACTTGTCTTACAATAAAAAGGAAGTGCACTCTAGTGTTTAGACAGCCTGCCAAACTCGACTCTAAAGACAGACCAGATATCACTACATCTTTGAGCTACTTGCCTATATTTTATTTTATTTTATTTATTTTGCATAGTAACAATGAGGTGTAGGCCAGAGATGCAGGGATTGAAGGGACTCACCAGAGGCATAGTGGGGAACAGAACAGACAGGTCTATTGAAACACACTGTTAAGGGGACAGCAGGAGAGGCCTACTCTGCCATGTGGGTCAGCTCACTGGCCGGGGAAATGGAACTGAAGCCATAGCAGTGATAGTGCTAAGACTTAACCCCAGGGCCACCAGGGAGTTTCCCACTTGTTTATGTTCTAGAAGATTGACTTTCACTAGTGTCTCTGTCTTAGGAAAAAAAAATTTGCCTATAATATTTTAAAATCACAATAGACTCAATACTAGACTTGTTTTATGCCTGATTTCAGCTTCTAGTTATATATTATTGTAGAGATGATAATACTTGCCTTACAGAATGAATTACTGAGATATAAAAACACCATTATGTGGAGTCTGGTATTGGGCAAGGGCCTTTGGATGAACAGTGGTAGCAGCAGCCACTGAGTAAAGGTGTTAATGTCCTTATTATTTACACAAAGCACTGTTTTCTTGTGGATAACCTGACTTATTGGAAGTTCCCGACAGAAAGGAGGAGTTAATAAACTGATGATCCTAAGCTAAATGCAACTTCTGAACCTGAATGGAACTTTAGAAATTATCTAGGTAAATTTCCATACAAAGGTTTTGCCAACTTGGCTGTCTACGACAGGAAATTGGAAATGAGGCTGCAGAGAAAGTTCCTGATCCTGTTAGAAAAAAAATATCTACACCATTAGTGATGCCTGCTACATACTGTGGATGAGATGACGTTGTTGCCTAATCTTTGCTGCTTTCTTACTTCCATACCTGAAGTTCACAAAATGCCAGAATTTCCCCAGTATTGACTAAATCATGGAAGAAATCAGGTTTTTCATCAGTGATGTGTCATGAATAAATTGTCTCTATGCATCATTTCTACCTACCTTCTATTAGCTCACTCTATACAGAGAAACTGACACAAGAGTGCTATTTATATGTTTGAATGACTTTGAGATATTATTACTTTCCTGTTACTTATCATGGGTCAGCTTCTGAATATTTCCTATATCTAATTCACTTAATCTTTGTAACAACTTTATGGAGTTTCTGTGTTTTAATCTTTATAATTATCATGTTATAGATGAGAAAAAAGATTAAAAAATAATAATATCAAGTATCTTATTAAAGATCCTATCATAATTAGCCAAGCTAGGATTTTAATCTTGGCAACCCAGATCTAGTATACAGGCTCTTAAATACTCTGTTTCTCTGCCTTAATGAGATGTTTACTCAGCCTCACAAGTAATCAATGACAGCTTCTTTACATTCCATTATGAATGTCCCTGGATATCTAAAGTAGATTCTTTTGGCTATTCCTATTTGGTGTCACCCTTACAATACCTGACCTTACAGTACTTTGCAGGGAAAGAGATGTCTGCAAACCACTCAGAAAAGCCTGGTCATCACTATCAAAATAGCTTTCCAAAATAAAGAAAAGTGAAAGTTCCCCCTTTTTCAAGCCAAACACTACTGTTTTGAGAATATATATCTAAACTTCTGTTAGACTTAATGAAGAAAGACAATGGCACAGCAGTGTCTACCCTCTCCCCTTTCAGCATTTCATAATTCCCTGAAGAACTCCTTCTTTTAATCTGCTATGCTATGAAAATTATTTTTCAGCTCACAAAGAAATTAGCAAAATAAGCATTTTGTGTTGAAAAATTTTGTTTATGAAGGACAGATATTCCTTAACCACAGTGTTCTTCTAAATTGTATGCAACTTTCTAATTACAAAGAAACCCAGGTTTTGTTAACTATAGGCTATTAATGAAAGAAACATAGTCATAAGACTAACTGCAGCTGTTGAAGAAGAAATATAAAAGGTTGAAATAATAGGGTAGAGAGGAAAAGTTGGAGAGAAATAAATCTGCTTGCAATAGGATTTGTGGATCTATGCCAGCAAAGTCAAAGGGAGGGGTGTTCCCAATTTCTGCTTTTCCCCATGATTTGAGGACAGTGTATGTGTACTTACTCGAGAACACTGAGCTCTAACTTTACCAATACCACTGGAAAATCCAATCAGGCAACTTAAGCCTAGAATAAAAAATAACCTGCTCATTGAAAGAACATTAGAGTCAAAGGTGTAAGAAGTTAAGGACACTGCCATATAATAAGAATCATGAAGTGTTTTTAAAAGCTGTGACCTAGGGAGATAGCAAAAAGGATCTGGAAAGCACAGTGGTCACTCAGACACTGTGAGAAGGAGAGGTGCAGGGAGCATAAGCAAGATACATGACAGAGGGTTTATTGGCAGTTGCCATCTAGATTTAGACATAATCAAGGGGAAGTTCCCCTCTGTCTCTCATGGTTCAACTAAAGAAGCTCTCCATACTCCTTAATTTTTCCCTTTCTCCTGTTTCTCAATTCATCCACTTTTGTGTTTTCATGAGCATATATTATCAGATATTTCTTGTTCATGGACCTACTTATTTGGCAGTTTCTTCCTCATAAGAAAAATAAGTTTAATGAATGCTAAACCCTTATCTTCTTGCTAAGTATATACTCACAGCACAAAGAATGATGCCTAGTATGTATAGGGTGTTGCACTGTAGAAACAGTAGGGTTATGAGGCAAAAGTCCAGTAATATTGAAAGAACTGGGCATAATGAATAGGACAGTATCACCTGGATAAGGAAAATCCCAGGTACCACTCACAGAAGATGCAAATGAGACTCACAGTAAGGTGATCTGCTGCTTCACCTTCTTACTCGAAACTGATATTCACATTTAACACTTATTAAGAACATGTTACATATTTGACACGCGTCAGACAATTATAGGCAATATCCAGTCACTCCACTGAAGGCACTTGTGTTCCAAAGAAGCAGACAAATGAATGGGTGACTACAGTGCAGAGACTGTGGGGATGTTGGATGGTGTTGGTCAAACAACAATGCTTGAGATTTATAATTAAAACTTTTCAAAATATCATTGTCAGGGAAGACCTTAGTACATGAGCTAAAAATTATGCACTGAGTGGGAACCTCCCTAGTGGCCTAGGGGTTAAGTCTCAGGACTATCACTGCAGTATCCTGAGTTCAATCCTGGCCAGGAAGCTGACCCATGCGGCACAGCAGATCTCACCTGTCTCACCCTCTGCTCCCCTCGGGAGTGTATTTAAGTGGATCTGCCTGTTCTGCTCCCTGCTGTGTCTTTAGTGAATCTCCCACTCCATACCTCTGGTTTACACCCCAGTTCTAATGCATTAAAATAATAGCATCTTTAAAAAAAAAAAAAGTATGCAGTGAGTGGAAAATCCATTATCTGAATTACAGGGAATTAAGAATGCAGAGTTAGGAAACACAAAGACAAAGTCAGGTAAATTGGAAAACTTTTTAAATCTGCAGTGATGTTGTTGTTCAGCATGGCATCGTTACTCACATATATAACTATTTTATGTTGAATTTTAATTGATTTAACTGGATTAAATTTAAAATGTCATTGATTTCACCTTTTTGACAGCCACATGTGACTAGTGGTCACCATATGGAAAAGCACAAATAAAAACCATCCCATCACCACAGAAACACTTCCCAGACTGTGCTGACCCAGGCACTGTTACCTAGTCTCGGTCTTCTTTCCTTGCTCATTTCAAGGTTAAATCACCTATTCTCATAACCCACAGTAGTCATAGCTCTTGAACAGCACTCATTCATTCACTTAATTTATTCAAGCAACCGTGTTTAAATGTCTCTTCAGTATAGTTACTGGTCTATGATTTAGAAGTATAAAACTAATCATGGCTAACCTGTCAACTATCCTCATGCAGTGGTGTCTATGTAGTAGATACCATTCTGGGGAAACAGACAATAACCAAGCACATCGCGAAATGAGACAGCCTTAGTGGTATATAATGAATTTCACTGTTCAAATTAGGTTACATATGGAGATCCTATGCCCTGAGCTCCTTTTCCTAGAGGTGACATATAGCACCAAAATTAAAATCTGTTTCTAAAATAAGAGGCATTTCTTCCAAAATCCTGTATATTTTACAAGTCCCTTTAACAACATTGTAACAGGACATGTGATCTTAAAAAGAATTTGATATTGACTTTCTGAGATTTATGAATATATTGATAAAAGATATGACAGAGAATATAAATTAGCTGACATTTAGCTAACTTTTTGCTCAATCTTTGTTATTAAAAATACAGTGGTAGTGGAATCCAAATGATCTTAGAAAATCTAGGGATAACATATCATTACCTGGGTTCCGTGCTAGTTTTTCTAATCTGGAAAATAACATTTATGTGTTTTCTCTATCCAGTATGTGGGGACCTGCAAATGTAGATCAATTCGAGAAAATGCACAATTGTCTAATCATCCATCAGCAAGGAGAGAAAAGAGAGTATTGCCCATTAAACCACACAGTCCTGAATTAGATAGCATTACCTTGCTGGAATATAAGTTTTTAGTTTATATTAACATAGTAATCCTTATTTAAAATACATTAACATTTTCTAGTTTCGAAATTTTACAAAGACATTGAACAGCACTCAAAAGTGTGATGTTATATTATATTAAAATATATTATAGAACATGTTGAAGAAATTATTTTATTCAAGAATCACTCAAGATTAAAATTTGTATTCAATATAGCAGAAAAATCCACAGTATGCAGTCAGGTAATCATGTACCCCAATAGAGGCTCTTCTTCCAATGACCTTTGATCATGGGCATGTCATATACTGGTTCAGAGTCTCGTATATACACTAGAACTATTTTTCACATGGCAGTTACCTCAAGAATGCTAATTTCACATTCTGTGCATTACAGCTAAGCATGGGTTACAACTATTTAATTAAGTAAGCGTGGACCTTTTTTAAAAAAAAATATTTATGCATATAGACTAGAGTACAGGCTATAGGTGCAGGGGTGGTGAAAAGGAGTCACCAGAGACAGATTGGGGAGCAGAACAATCAGATCGATGAAGTACACTGCTGAGGGGAGCAGCAGGCGGGTCAGGAGAGGTCTGCCACGCCATGTGGGTCACTTTAGGGGCAGGAAGGGATTGAACTCATGTGAAAGTGGCTTTAGCTTCTTAGTGCTGTGCTTTAACCTGCTGTGCCACCAGAGAGAGCCCCAAGAGTGGACCTTTTTAAAAAAGTTTAGAACACTTAAGATTTAATCTTGAGGTTGGAAGGAGCCCATTTTTCTAAGGTAGAGAATTTCTCAGCTCTTAAATTTGGAATGTTATACCTAAAAGTAAAATGGGCAGTTAATTCTCTGTCATACCCATCTTAATACCCAATAGTGACCTATAGCCAATGAAATTCACAATGCCTAAAGCATACCTCATTTTTGAATGTTTCAGTAAGGCCTGCTTAATAAGGTGTCCTTTTGTTGGTGACCTATGATGTGATAGATGTTCATGGGATGGGAAAGAACTGGAGAAAGCTGTTATGTGGGTAAGTTGGATCCAGGCCTTGAGTACAACAGTTCTAAATATGTGTTCAGCAGTGTGAGTTTGGGGAGATAGGAAGGTTTCTAATTCTGTTTATTCTTTTATTTGCTACAGCCTATGCTCATGCATGGCCCTTCCCCCAGGAAATAGGCAAGAACTCCTCCTACCACTCTGTGCGACTAATTGTTTCAGTGGGTCATGACTGGAAGTATGTTTTCAGTGTGTTAAGTTGAATGCTATGTTAGTTCCTTAAAGGAAGGAAAAATGTCAATGGCTCAGCCTTTTATTATTTTACTAAATCGTATGGTAAAATAGGTTTGCAGAAAAATTTCTGGGAAATAAGACTACAGATCAAGGAATAAGACTTTACTTTCACCACAAGCTGATCTTTAAGAATATATTAAAGCTATTCCAATGGCACTTAAGTGGTGTGTGTGTGTTTGTGTGTCTGTATAGAATGAGATCATTATATGTATGATTGAATGGTTTTTATATTTTATGTATGTGATTAAGTGCTTAAACCATATTTCTATAGTAATCAAAGATATATAAAATATTTAATGCAATTAACTATATGCATATTTAAAATATACACACATTTATTTAGTGTATGTGCATGTATATATGATTGTTCATTCACGAATTGTATTTTATTTGTTCAATGATAAGTAGGAGAAATAGTAGGGATAATAAGAACAATAACAAGGTAAACCAGACCTATAGGTTACTTACAAGCTCTTTTGAGTGTCAGTCTTCTTTCTGCTAGCTGTTTTTGAACTCCACCCCCATCCATTTCTTCAAAGCATTTAAGAGGCTACTGAGTTTTTCTTGAAAAATACACTTTTAAATTATTGAGGAGATTATCAATAGTGAGACCAAACAGAACTGATGAACAGACTAAATCATAGGACATGGGTCTTCTCATCAAAAGAGTCTCCTTAAGAGACTAGGAATGAAGGAAAGTCTGCTAACTTTGTGGTTAATTACTTTCTGCTACTAACCATCCTGACCTCTACAAAGAATATGATGTTTTCCCCCCAGCATTTTGAATAATAAATTTCAATACTCATAAATTATTCATTCTCATTCACATACAAAAATATATTTGAATTCCTAGAGGATGGAATCACTGCAACCTTTTAATAGGGCACTTTGGAAATGTTTTGGAATTGAAAATGATCATTCCCATAACCAACCTAGCAATGTAATGTTATCAGTTTGGTCAATAAAATGATAGCATGCTTGTGGTTTGCATTATTAAATTAATTCTTCTAAAGCTGAATGTATTTCAATGGGACACTATGTTGAAGCCAGAGAGAAGGAATTCACTCTGCTACTTGCTGAGAATATAGACATGCAAATGTTGAACCTCACTATTTATGCTAAAGTTTTTAATGTAAATAATAAAGACATGTTATAGAAAGTAGTTACCTCTCAAAATAGCCATGAGTAGGGTTGTCAGATTGAGAAGGCAAAATCACAGTTAAATTTGAATTTCAGGTAAATGCTAGGGACAATTTTATTATAAGTATGTTCCATGCAATATTTCAAATACACTTAAGCTATAAAATTGTATTATTTTACTAGATTTCTAATTTAACTGAAAACCTTATACTTAACCTGCGAACCCTCGTCATGAGAGTTACTGGAGAAAACGCTCAGAATATCTATGCTAAGTTTCTTTTGTTTTCTTATATATACCAGTATACCAGTAAAGTAGCATAGTACTGTGAGTTTAATCTATGTACAAGCATCTTGAGTTTATGTCTTTCTCTTCTCAGCCACATGAATTCAGTACTTTGTTAAAATCTCTCAATATTTTATTTTCCTTATATTCATATGGTATTAAGAATAATTCTCACCACATTTAATGGTAGTATAAATTAAACAGAAGGCAATATGCATGAAATACTTAGAATCTGCATTTAACATGAGCTATATTTAACATATCAAATACCATCTTTGTTTTGTGCATCAGAATATACACAAAACAAAGAGGTAGAATGGAGAATGAGAGAGACAAAACAAGAGCGAGAGCATGCCAACTGCACATGAGAACAGCGGGTGGGGGTGGGGTGGGGTGGGGGGGGAGGGATAATAAAGAGAAAATATTCACCCAGAATACCAAGAAGTGCTAGAGAAAAACATACTTAATTATGAAGGATAGCCAATGTTTCTATTCACAGGCAGGTAAGTTTAGTTTTAAAAATAATTAGTACTTTTTTTCCCCCAAATGGAACTATCTTCAAAGTTGATTTAAAAAAATAAAAATAAAAAAGCTCCCAGGATCTTATCCAAATAAATACATTTGGAAAAGAACCCATTTCTTTCTTGTCTTATGTGAAAATAATGAAAAGAGGTGCAGTGATGACACATTTCAGGGATAAATTTGAAGAGAATTGTTTCATACAATCTCACAAAGGGACCTTAGGGAAGGAGAGACTATTCAGTAATTAAATCGCTTGTCACCCTCACACATTGGCAGATCTATGGAGATGTCACTTCAGGGAGTCTGAGCACTGCTCGCCCACGGGACAGTTTGGCTTTGGGGAATCTGAAGCTTTACTTAAAGAGGTCATTTGCTCCATAGATTCGAAGAGCGATTACAGCTGTGACAGAATTTCTCGTTATTATAAGACATGTGGCACACCTTTCATGTATTCACATAGTAAGCCAAGTTGGATTTGTTCTTTGGATGTAGGTAGATTTTAAATGTTTCAGAATAAGAATTTCAGATTTTTTTAATAAAAATGGGAATAGTAACTGGTTATTTTCATGTTCTTTGAATCTAACAGTTCTGCATAATAGTAACACCGTCTGACTTATTTCACTTGAGTATGAGCCCCTCCAGCTCCATCCATGTTGTTGTGAATGGCATGAGTCTATCTTCTTTGATTGCTGAGTAGTATTCCATTGTGTGGATGTTTGTGTATAAATCCTGGAAACAATCCTAATGCCCAAAACTAGATGATTGTATCAAGATAGAAGATGTGATATATTTTATAAATATAGCATATCTTTTTTTTTTCCAGTTATCTAGTTATGGGCATTAGGATTGTTTCCAGGATTTACCTATTGTAAGTAGTGATGCAATAAAAATAGGGTCGCATGTATCCTTTTGAATTAATGTTTTTGTGTCCTTTGGGTAGATCCCTAGGAGTGGGATTGCTGGGTCATATGGTAGCTCCATTACAAAACACAACACAACACAAACAGACAGATAATAAACCAGAGGGATACTACAAGGGGAGGGGAACAGAGGGGGCTCAGAAGGAGGGAGGAATGCTTGGGGCCATGATGATGATGGGTAAGTGAGGGGGGTAGTAAACATTGCTGTAAAATGAACAATAATGCAAATAGATATACAAATTAAAAAATACAGTAACACCGTCTAGGGGACAAAAAGAGGGACCTTTCCAGTGGCAAGTGCACCTGCTTGGGAAGGGCTGATGGGGTGATTATTAGAGATTGTGAGACTGGCAACCAGAGAGCAAACACTACTTGCTCAGTCAGTTGAGGGTGGAACATGGAAGTTGAGGCATCAGGAGGGATTGGTGAACTAGAAAAGGATAGGAAAGGACTTCAGCCAGAGCAGATGACTAGGAGAATGCCAGCTGCTCTTTCCTGTGTTTAGGGATATGGTAGGGAAACATCTTCATTAGTGGTGTTGTTGGAAATAACTAAGGTACATATGAGCAGTTAGCCTCAGTGTGTTGCTGGAGACTGAGATGTTATTAGGACATTGTTCTCATCCATTCTATTGATAGGCAAAGACTTGATATAAATGATATTCCCGAGGGACCACAGCATGAGGCCCTGGAATTATTCACACCCCAACTCTAAAATTTAGCACCTTAGACAATGTAGTCACTCTATCTTAGTTTCTCACTTGTATAGATAATGATTAAAAATAGAACTTTCCTTAAAAGTTTATTGTGAAAATAAATAAATGTGTCTAGGTGTTTAATGCAGAATGTAGCATAAAACAAATCTTAAATAATGTTAATCACCATGGCCACCACCACTATCATTTAAGTTCCTATCATTTTATATAACAGCCTCCTCATCCATATCATTGTAGCTGGAATTGTAAAAATGTATTATACAAAAATATAATTTTTACAATATATCATGTTCAAGAATTTACAACTTATGTGATAAATACCCTTTACAGCATTGTAAAAAGTTCATCAAAACAATGAAATGTACATTGCAGGGTTTTCATTAGCATAAATGTGTTTAATTCAAAATTTTCATATAAATGGAATGCCAAATAAATGTCTGCCAAGGTCATAGAAGGGAATAAATGAGAAATGAGAAAGGAATAGATGAGAAAATACTGAGTAACTAGAGATTGTCATACAAGAAGAATTCTGTTAATTCATCAAAACAAAAGGTCTTGTGTTTCCCAGCTCTGGAAATGGATGGAAATGGATGTGGTGGGATACAGACCCTGGAGTGTATCTAGTCAGTGCTGCCTGTTTTGTGAAATAGTTTGTGGAAGTCTGTGGCCAAGGAATAATACAAAGGATTTGAGATTAGTAATTGGAGAGAGCACCTTGTACTCTAGTTTTCTGTCAACATGGTTTCTAGACCATGGGCATCACCATCCCCATATATAGCACCTCCTCTGGGAACAACACACCTTTCATGCCACTCAATGCACAGTTCTATCTAGCATAGCTGGTTACATAAGGGATTTTCCCTTGTGCTTTTAGCTTCTAATGGACTAATGGAATGTACTGTTAGTTGTGTAGATTGTGTGGGAAGCCCTGGATAGATATGATACATATAATCTCTCATTCACATTATGAACTCAATGGGCCACTCAAACAACAGATATAAATGGGTCTTAATGTATATTTCAAAAACAAAGGTATGTTGGTAGATTCTTTTTAATTGTAGCTGAACATGCAAAGGTTGTAAATTTCCACCCTTGGCCAAAAAGTTAAATCTAATAATTTACAATCTGCAAATGACTTGTGAAGGGAAAAGGGAATACATAGAATACAAAATCACCTTGAATTAGTTCGTGTAACCTTGGGGTCATTAGAGTTTGAAAGGTGTGTAAGTAAGCTTGCATACAACCTGTAAAAATCCATTCTAATAATAGTACATTGTTTAATGACTAGGAATACAAGTTCTATACCTTTGAATTTTTTAAAAGTATTCTAAAATTACATGAAAATTTATAAAAAATATTAAGATATTCTTTATAGATCATTGGCTGATAGTGAAACTTAAAAGCTTAAATTTGCTCATTGAACCAATCTACAATTTTTAGTAATAGGCTTAGAGTACAAGAGAGGCCTTATTTTTTATTAACTTATAGGGAATAAAACTAACAACTACATTCTAACATTTTCCTTAGGCTATGAAAAAACAACTTACTTTGCTATTCTTTTGTCAAGGACAAAACATGAAAAGACAATACATTTATATCAGGGAGCTGATGATATTTATAACCACAGCTACTTTTAGATTGTCTTCATTATAATTTTATCCTCAATTATCCCATATTAGATTTTGTTTAAAAATTTAAGCTAAAGTATCATTATTTTGGAGACAAGCAGTAGATGAATCTTATATCAATAATGAAAAATATAATGGCTTTAGAGAATTTCTTATATTCAGAATGAACTATAGTTTACCCATGACAGGCATAAATGATATACGTTTTACTCAATGTGTGATTAGTATGAAAATAGCTATTTCCTTACATTAAAGCACATATGTGTGCTATATTGTTCTTAGCTAACTATGTGGCACTCCAATTTCCTCCTATAAAACTATGAATAGAAAATATCAGACTATTATTATTTATCAAAATCCCATTTGGGAAATAAAATTATATCTAAGAAACATGGCTAAAGGATGAGACTTTGCTTTTTCTTTTGCATATTTAGGTATTTAGTTAATATCTAAATTACTTATATATAGATATTTAATTAGTATATATTAATCTTTAATAATTATGTCATAAATATAATTTATCCATTTGTTAAAACTATATAAATATGTTAATAACACTAATAAATGTGTTTCTATCCATTTACCTTAATAATTTTAATTTTAAAATCTACTTGGATTCTATGATAGAATTATTGGAAGGATAGATTTATATTAAATATAGGAATATTGGGGTTCAGTATGTCAATGATTGAATTATACTGAATGGATAAATTAAACTACACTGTTGTATGGCATTACATTTTTCTGAAATTCAGAGCAGGAATGGGGGAGTGTCAAAGTGAAGTGTAAAGCATGCAGCGACATCATCATCTTTAATGAGTTAAAGATCTACCACTGTCCGACCTAGTAAAGAAACTAATAGATCAGAAAAGGTAAGCCCATGCCATCTGCAGTAACATGGATGGAACAGGAAGAGTTTTTCAACATGAAGTAGACAGAAAAACAGATAAATACTGAATCACTCCACTTATATTTGGAATCTAGAGAAACCAAACAAAGGATCAGATGAAGATAAACTGTAAAACCGACCCTTGAAAGTAGACCATAGATCTGAGACACTCAGGAGGAGCAGGGAAGGAGGGGGAGAGGGGTGGAAGAGAGAACAGGTGGTTGGAGGGCACAGTGCAGGGTAGTGGAGGGCTGTGGGATCCTATGGAAACCACCTCTGAGGGGAGAAATCCTATATTGTGGTGGGGGGGGGGAACTTTAAATACTAAAAAAAGAAAACAGTAAAGAGAACACTAAACCCCCCCCCTTTTTTTAATGATATCCTTAACAATTTGTTAAAAAAGCAACAGAAGAGCAAATAAGAAAAAATCAACTAAAAACATTTGTTTGCCTTAACACAGAGGTGTCAAGGTTTCCCTTAAAAGCAATTGGACAAAATGGCTTAAATAAAAGACAAGGTTTGTCAGATTGAAAAAAAAGGACATCACCCAACCGGTTGCTGTCTGCTATAGGTGCATTGCTTACTTAAACCAGATATGTTTCAAGTAAAGTTTACCATGCAAGCAGTATATGAGGAAATCTCAATATGGCTATGTTAATAAAAGACAAAGTAGACTTCTTTGCAAAGAGTCCTAAGGATGGACTTTTACCTAATGATAAAAGAATCCATTTATCAAGAAAATATCACAATTCTAAGTTGTTCTTTCTTTTGAAAAGGTAATTAAAATTAACCAAGTAAACCACAAGAATGAAAGGGAGAAATAGATAAATGATCAAAATCAAGCCCATAAGTATGAGAAAGTGCTAAATAAAATTACCAACATACTTATCCCAATTGGCACATATAAAACATTCCAGTCAAGTTTCATGGGATACACATGCTTTTTAATACATACTCCTGAAGATAGACCATTATTTTCCCATAGAATAAATAACAATAGACCTCAAATTTGAAATTTTTAAATAATTATGTGAACGTTTAAATTAGAAATCAGTGACATAATCATACCAACATAATCTGAAGTTATTTGCAAATAAGGCACACATTTATGAATTCATGATGCAAACAAGTAATTGTAATGGAAAGTTGAAAGCATCTTGAGCTATACAGAAATGACAATGCAATTGTGTCAGGGTCTGTGAGTTGTCACAGTGCTTCCAGGTAAAAACAAACAAACAAAAAAATGTAGCTTCACCATCAATAGTGAGAAGGAAGAAATGCTTAAAAACAATGACCTGTGCTTTCACATATGGAAAATAAATAAAGCCCCAAGTAGTAAAATGAAGAAATAAACGAACAAAAATTAATGATATAGAAAACACAACTAATTATGAAAATTAGGTCTGCCAAAACCTGGATTCTAGAAAAGATCAATAATATTAAGAACAAGCAAGAAAAACAGAGAGATCACTTTTAGACAAAAATATGTTGCAACTGACTTTTTTTGTATTGTGGAGAGAGTGTAAAATAATGCAACTGATTTTGAAAACATTTTTTATTCCCAATTCTTATAAAATTAAAGGTAATTTAACAAAGCAGCTTCTCTCCTAGGTTTGTCCAACTTAAGTGATGAATGATGCCCATAAAGACACTCCTACACAAATGTTCATAGCAAGATGTATATGTGATAGTCCCAAGCTATCCATCAGAGGTGAATGGATAAAAATAGGCATTGATAAAAATGCAATACATGTAAGGGGTTCATTCTTCCAGAAAGCAAGAGACTTTCACCAAACTTTCCTGCTTCTTAAAATAATTCTTTCCTGGCCCTCCCTGGTGGCGCAGAGGGTTAAAGCACAACACAAGGAAGCAAAAGCCACTTCTGCATGAGTTAGATCCTCGCCTGCCCGGAGGTGACCACATGGCACAGCAGACCTCTCCTGACCTGCCCACTGCTCCCCTCAGCAGTGTACTTCGTCAATCTGCTTGTTATGCTCCCCGCTCTGTCTCTGGTGAATCCTCTCACCCTCCACATCTCTGGCCTGTACCCCAGTTCTGTATGAATAAATAAATAAATCTTTAAAAAAAAATTCTTTCCTGGGGGTTATTTGTCTGACTTGATTTCAAGTGGTAGCTTCTAATTGTAAAAAAACAAAATAAAACAAACTTTTAGGGCCCTCTCTGGTAGTGTAACAGGTTAAAGCACAGCACTGTGAAGCTATCACAACTGTTGCAGTAGATTTCGTTTCCAGGCCAGGGAGGTGACATATATGGCATGACAGACTTCTCCTGTCTTGCCCACTACTCCGCTTAGCAGGTATTTCAGTCAGACTACTTGTTCTGCTCCCCGCTCTGTCTTTGGTGAATTCTCTCACCCCCCATACCTCTGGCCTGTACCCAAGTTCTGTATGTATAAGTAATTTTTTAAAGCAGTTTTTAGGTCTTCAAGAGACAGTAGTATGTATCAGGATCAGTTATCAATGTTTAATTTGAGTATTTTTGTATAGTTTATTCTTATGCATGCATTATGTGAATATTTTCTTCCATTGAGATGTCTTTTTAATCTACTCATGTTTTCTGTCACTGTGTACAAGTTTTGCTTTATTTATTTATTTTTTAAATTTGATGTTACCCCAATTGTATATTTTTGTTTTATATCCCTTTGCACAAGGGTCAAAACATGTTTCTCTTTTTTGTGTGAACACGTAGTATTACTTGTTACTTAACAAAGCCATCTATGAACCTCCCTTTACTCAGAAAGGCAGTGGCTTAGATTGGGTATAATCCTTGCCAAATTTCCACTTTAGTGGGTATAAATGCTCTTTAGTACTCTATTGTATATCCTTTAATTTATTTATATGCAATGCCTATCTTTTTCAGGGATACTAAAGTGAGTCTACTATGGGATTCCAAATATTAAATAGATAACTGCTGTGATAAACCTCTGTAATACTGCTATTAATAGCCGCTAATTGACTTGAATTTTCATAGGCATTTCAGCATGGTCCAGGTATAGTGAGTCAACATTAAACTGGTCTCACATAAAACTACAGGATTATTTTCTGTTTTTTCATTTACCCTTATTTGGGCAAAGGATCAGTTAGGGAGAATAAAATTTGGCACTAATTTGTTTATTGAGGCATGCTTCATAATGTAGGAAAGTTCTTAAAGGAACTCTGGGAATGTAGTTAAGTTACTTAAATTTGGAGTATTCACATTTACCTATTAATCCCATGCAGTTAAAGCAAATAATATCTTAGATAATTTCTATATGGTAATTTTATATTCTTAGCAACATGATTCTATTTCTCCATTATTCACAGTTGATAAGTTACTTTGATGGTTCATATTTATCTTTACAACATAAAATTAAGAAAGTAACCTCTTAAATGCTGTGACAAAAAGAGCAATTTTATTCCCAGTGTTCCAGATAGACACTTAAGTCAGGTACCTCCCTCCCCTTCACCCCTTCTTATATCTTGGGGAAATAGAGTCCGTATAGCCAACACATATTTTATCTCACAGTGGGGGAGAATTTGTAATATTATGATACATGAAACTGAACTATTCACAATGCCAATTGCCAATTAACAGTTCCCACATTAGTGGACTCCTAGATGGAGTACACTCTGGCTCTCACGGGGTAGAATGGCCATCATAGAGTAAACTATTGCTATTTATTTCAAAAGACATGTCAGGAAGCATTTTTAAATGACATGAGAATAGAATTTCCTACTGGGACTCTTGTTCCCCCATGTTAACAGCGGTTCCTATAATTTTCTTGCCAGAAAACCACCTTGGGTCCAAAGTATGCTTGACACCAGAATAATTACTCTATCATGGAGAACACAAGGGAGGTCCTAATTTAACCAAACCTGTATTATTTAGTGCAGCTTTTATAATATATTCATTATCATATCTCAGAAGGAAGGAAAAGCCCACATGATTACAGGTTCTGAAGATATCTTTTAGTAGAGCACTTGTCAATCTGGAGTTGGTTTTAGTGTGCTTTTTAATAAATATAAACATGTTTCAATGGTGAAAGCAAAGGTATATGGTTATCTTCATTTATTTTAACTGTTGTAAAACCCTGTTATTTCCCCTTCATCTTTTCCCCTCTCTTTTAACTCCTCCCATGTAGTCACTGATAATACTTTGTAGATGATTTCAAGTAGTCATTTTTTTCCAAAGATTTATTTATTTATACATACAAAACTGGTATATAGGCCAGAGGAGTGAGGGGATGAGCGGATTTACCAGGGACAGAGTGGGGAGCCAGAACAGGCAGATCTACTGAAATCCACTGCTGGGGTGGGGGCAGCTGGCAAGACAGGAGAGGTCTGCTGTGCCCCAGCTCCCTGGCTGGGGATCAAACTCATGCTGCAGTGGCTGAGGATTGATTCACAGTGCTGCACTTTAACCCACTATGGCAACCAAGGAGGCCCTACAGGTCTTCATTCATTTGTGGTTTCTTTTCCTTGGATGAGAGAGGTATCCTAAACATACAGGAGCTTGCAGAGTGTGATCAGTTCTCATAATAGGCATTGCTGCATCCTCTTCAGATATCCTAAGTGATGGCACCAACTGCTGTTGTCTGGCACCATTGTCTCAGATCTATACTAATGTGATTCGAATGGATTGTAAGCTGTACTTTTTTTATCCTAAATGTCCAGGCAGGAACAAAACAAGGTAAAGATAAAATGTTTCCCAGATAAGCAGATCTCTGAATCTGTGTATTAAATGCTGAACTGAGTTGCCCTTTACTGTTGACCAAACTTCTTAGAAAAATCAGAGGAGTGTAATGTAGATACAGAAAACCAATAAGCATCTCCCAGGAGATGCGTTTTTGAGTAAAATTTTGAGTGTTCTTTGAGAAAAAATAAAATTTAAAGTTCAGGCAACAGAAATTGATATTTAGATAAAAAGTGAATTTTAAAAAAAGATTTATGTATGCATGCAGAATTGGGGTACAGGAAAGAGGTGCAGGGGTGGCAAGAAGATTCTCCTGTGATAGATGCATAGGTATTTAGTACGTATTTGACGATGTCCAACTTGGCTTAGGAGCAAATAAACACATAGCAAACAAACAAATAATACAAATGTAGTACAATTTTATTGCACTGCTTCCCTAAATCAGGAGGCAGTGTTTGTGGCTCCAGTCACACTCATGCCAATCAAACATCTTTTCAACATGATTTCATGGCTTCAGGGAAACAAACCAAACACTCAGACATAATGGAAAGAGATATGGACTTAGGGGCTCCCTCTTATTTCCTTTCTTCCCATATCAAGCAATTTAAACTCGACATCACTCAAATTTCTTCCACTTTCTTTTTGTAATAAAAGGTTTTGTTTTGTTTTGTTTTTACATAACCCTACTCTTCAGAATTAATTTCCTGTGCTTTTGTCATTATTCTGTCTCAAGAATGGCCTAATGTCTATGTAGGCTTCTGTAGCAGTATCAGTGAGCACGATGACACCATGTCATTGATTCATTTCTATGTTCCAAGCACTGTGCTACAGAGTATAAAAGTATTGTCATCTGGGCCTTCCCGGTGGCACAACAGATTAAGTACAGCACCTTGAAGCTATCTGCAGCCACTGCAGCAAGAGTTTGATCCCTGGCCAGGAAGTTGACCCAAATGGTACAGCAGACTTCACCTGACCTACCAACTGCTCCCCTCAGCAGTGTATTTCTAGTGGATCTTCCTGTTCTGCTCCCCACTCTGTCTCACTGTTTCTTGTGAGTCCTCTCACCCCCATACTCTGCCCTGTACCTCTCTTCTTTTATGCATAAGCAAATCTTTTAAAAATAGTATTATCACCTTAAAAAAATTTTTTGAAGCAACAAACCAACAAGTGAGTACTGCTTATTGGTACTTACATTTTTTGGATTTTTACCTTTATACTTAAATACCACATTTATACCATGTAAGATATAGCACATGGTTGTAATACGTATAATTGTTTCTCTCTTTTGGGTCTTTGCTTCCCATCCAGGCACTATGTTAGAGTATTTCTGTTACCTAAATAGGAATGTGTTCTTCATGCTATCACAGCCTCTCAGTTTATGCTCTCTGCCCTCCTAGTGTCTCTTTCCCCCACTCTCCCTTCCTCCCTCTCTCTCTCCCCTCTTCCCAGTCTCACTCTCTCCTTCTCTTCTCACTCTCTCCTTCCCTTCTCACTCTCTTCCCTCCCTTCTTCTCTCCCTCCCTCCATCCTTTTCTCCCTCTTTCTCTCCCAAGTCTTTAAATATCTCTGTCTCTATGAACTTTTTACACCCTTATGGTATTATTAGTCCCCTCTCAAGTCGTGGTTGCATGCCATTTGTGGTAACATAGATGGAGCTGAAAGGATTTATGATAAAAAATCATAAAAGAGAAAAATAACTAATGGATGGTGTCACTTATATAGAGGAGGTAGAGAAACAAAGCAAAGGTCATAAAAAGACAAATTTGTAAACCAGCAATTGAAACCTTGTCATAGAGGGGCAGGGGAAGGAGAGGAGTGAGATGGCTGTTGGGTACTGGGGGAGCACAGTGGGCTGTTTGGGGGGACTATGAGTGATTTGGTGGTGGGAGAATTGCTATGACCAAGCCTGAAGAGAGAAACCCTTTACTGTCAAATTATTAACAATGATATCAAAGAATGGTGCTTCATGACGAAAATAAAGAAATTTTAAAAAATAAAAATAAAGGTGTAGCTTATATATTTTCACACATTTTCTTCTATCCATCTTGTCATTGATGCAACAGAATGTATACATGCGTTGCCTGTTAAGATTTAGGACATGTGTGTGGTTTTCCCCACTGTGGTGTAGAGCTGCATCTCACTGAATCACAGCATCTCTCCTGTTAGTTTTCTGTCTTTACCCCCATGGTACCTATTAGTGTGCCCTGCACTCTTAATAAACATTTGTCCCTCTCTGAACTAGTAGGGAAACACCTAGTCTTGGAAACTATTTTGTGGATTTCCAATGAATCTCAGACTCGCAGTCACACTTCTGAATAACATCTTGATCTGCAGCCCCCTCTCCTGCATTTATCTTTGTATGGTGATGCCTGGGTCAGACCTTAGTTATTGTGCTCTTGGTTCAGTTTGCAGATGAGAGAATAAACTGTCCTTTTAGCTCTTGCAGGCTCTCTCGAGGTCTCCCTTAGTAGTTAATGTATTTCTTTCAGTTGAAAATATAAACACAAAAATAAATGGCCCTATTAACTCGTAATTGTCATCTCCTGGGGTTGCTTTCAGTGCCTAATGGGGAATTTTTTCCTCTAAGAAAGGTCTAAATTGGTCCTCTTGCCCAATGTGAGCCACATGCTCTAGTAAATATCTGTGCCAGTGATTAATAGAACGGCCTGTCAGAACTGTAAGGTGAGTGGCAGATTCACAGACAAGTACCCCGTCTGTCTTTGCTGCCGTAACTTCTTCCTCTTTGAGGGTATTTTTAAAGTGAGCCTTTAAAGGAAAACAAGGTCTCCAAAGATAGCCAAGTACCAAAAAACATTGCAAAATAAAATTGTATCCTGTTAGGCTGAAGCATTTTGAAGTGGGCACATTTTATTTATCCCTCTAATCTTCTTATCCCCTATTCTGCCTGACAGATATAATTCAAAGGTGTCCTTGTCTTTTCGTGTCTGTGAATGTGCCCTATTACAGTAATTGTGTACTTTGCACAATTACTGAGTGTGGCCGTTAGCATGTTTGCAGGTAATTTATACAAAGAAAGCCAAGTCAAGTTTAACATCACTTTCAGTGCGAAGTCCTGTGTTGACATAAAAGAGAATAACATATGTTAAGGATTTTAAGGCAGGTCAGCACAATTGTAGGAGAGTTTAGAGGGAGTATTGCCTGGAATTTCAGACTCAATAGGGTATTGTTTTAGTAGAGAATACTTGGGTTTAAATTCAGGCTGTACTATTAACTAGTTGACTTTGGGCATTATATTTAATGGACTTTCTTTGCCTTTGCTTCCTGAGGCATAAGGCAAGAAGCAATGTTTGGTGTAAAGAACATGTTCTAAGGACTAAATGAATTTGCAGAGAAAAATATTTGTAGAGAAAGTAGGTGACCAAAAAATTGTTAGTTGGATATCTTTATTTATTTCTTTCATTTGACATCACAGATTTACTGTAAGGGAAGTGGATATTTGAATTAGGTTTTGATGCATGTATCAGATTTCAAACTATAGACAATGATATTAGAAAAAATTACAGAATAGGTATAATGGATATTAAGATTTTTATTACTATTTTCCTTTTTTAAACCTGATGTTGTTATGCAGAAGAGCAGAAAAGACTATAGTTGCACAGGAATATTGCAGTGTAACTCTTGACATTTCACTTTTCTTTGTTCTTTCTCCCTCTCTTTGCCCCTGCCCAGAGAAGAGGAAAAAAGAAGGGAGCTAGAGAGACATCTCACCATGGTTCTCACTAAACCTTTATGTACATATTATGAGGTGAATCACTGCTCTCATTATCTTGCTAAATAAGCATTATGAACCATTCCATTTGTGGGAACTCCATAGCCATTTGTATCATTTTGGGAAAGAAGACATAATTATTCTCTCTTCTCATGCCTGTGACCCAGTGTCTAGCTTCCTACCCGACCTCATAACATAGCTCTTTAAATGTTTGCTGACTGATTAAATTTGGGCTTGGGTTTAATTCCTCTTCTATACTTAAACTCATTAAGTGCAAGCCAGTTATACTATTGTCATGAAAACTCTAATGCTGTTAATTTCTGATCTACATGGTAAATAGGGTATTTGTATTCAGCCAGTGTTTGGGCTAACTTGCTATCTCTTCAAATGAGGCTTGTGTGGCCAAAGTCCCTTCAGAACTGAACAGCATTGATTTCTTTTTTCCTCTTACAAAAGCAACAACAAATATATAAACTTGCTTTCCTAGGTGAAATGTTTGTATGCAAGAGATAGTGCCTCTCCCTGTTCCTAAGCACATATTCCCCAGCCCATTAGCTGTGTATTTAAATATTTTACAGATTCTATTTTTCTACTAATTGACCTTCTGGCCAAAGTCATTTGTGATCTGTAAAAAAGTCACTAAAATTAACATGTCAATTTAATATGTTTAAAGAATCTAATCAAAGAAATTATTTTCAGGGGGAAGCTAGCAAAATCATTTTAGGAAGCAAGCAAAATACTGATACTAAAAACCTGACAAGGATAGAAAACATATACCAAGAAACCTCATACAGCCCTCATTCATGAAAGTAGATATCTTAATATAAAGTAGAAATTTAAAAACCCTTATCATCTATTGGTGTCATCTATATAATAACTATACTCTCTTCAAATGGAGCCTGTCCAAAACAGAATATTTTAGAATTTCTAATTATGCCCCTAAATATATGTTAAGTTACATGTGTAATAGGAATGAAGAGCCACACATCCGAGTAAAGGAACATTTTTCTATATAAGATTTTTTTAAGATTTTTTTTTATTTATGCATATGGAATTGGGGTACAGGCCAGAGGTGCAGGGACAGTGAGAGGATTCACCAGAGACAAAGTGGGGAGCAGGACAGGCAGACTGATGAAGTACACTGCTGAGGGGAGCAGCGGGCAGGTCAGGAGAGATCTGC